>NC_054545.1:7192926-7492926 GCF_017654505.1 Polyodon spathula
CATCGTTTTTGAAGAATTTTGCCCCATTCCTCCTTACAGAATTGCTTCAACTCGATGACGTTTGAAGGCTTCCTTGCATGGACAGCTAGCTTTAGGTCCTTTGAAATACCTTCAATCTGTATGGTCAAGGCGTTGAAAGTGGAAGGTTAACTTTCAAAAAATTTCTCACCTGATAGCATTGTTATCTCACATAAGGAACACACAGAACTCATTAATTCTAAATCTTTGCAGTTCAGTGTTATGAAAAGGCGGTCAGCAGAGCAACCAAATTGCCTTAAAAAAGCTTTGTGTTCATGTTTGTGTTTCAAAAGCAGTGATGAGATATTTTGTCTAAAAAGGCACTGCTCAGATACAATCTAACTGACTTGGTAATCCCCATAACAAAAGGTGCCCATCTTTCTCATCATGAAAAAAAACAAGATATGCTCATTTGCTCACAAAGTCTCTGGCAGAGCTTCAGAGAGAGGTGTAGTACTGAACATCATTGGTGGCTGGGTCATGACATTGATAATGGAGGGGGTGGAGTTAAATAGCAGAGCCAAGCAATTCTGAGGTAGTCAGAACCATTAGGACCAGGTTGTGAAGGGGATCTACTGTAGTAGCATAGGGTGTTAGCTCTAGTCTTGAGCTTTGTTATGTGGCCTGCTCAGAGCCTTGGTTTGAGCTCCCTGTGAACATTTCCTCTGTGCAGTTAATAAAACTTCCTGCTACCTACTCTCCATGGTGGGGGTTTTGTACAGCAGGCCTTCCAGGTTATTTTCAGATTCAAGATTGTTTGTTGATTGAATTTAAATTTGACTCAAAGTGGATACAACTTTGGCCCTTCCTACCTGAGAATGAAGCTTTCCATGTATGTCCTTGAGTTTACTTTGAGATTTACCAATGCTGACCTGTTGGAAACTAAAAGTGTTGATTAAAGACTGTTGTGTGCTCTCACTGTGGAACTTGAAACATGGGTTTTATCTGTGCTTTTTTAACATTTTCATTCTTGCACAAGAAGGGAGATATACACGTGTAAGATACGGGACATTGAAAAATAGAACTATATTTCCATCTGTAATATTTGTGGCTAAAAGGTTTAATTTTAGATCACACTTCATTGTTTTAATCTAGCCTCTCTTGAAGTGGGAATATTTTAAAATAAATGACACCATTGGAATCTTCCTAAATGGAAATAGAATGTTGACCTTCATCAAGATTATGCGTTGTCACAATTACAGTCACAGTACAAGTCAAAGACAGATGCCACACATCGATAATGACTGAAAAGAATTCTGGGTGTCAGAGGCAGTGGAAATCGCTTGTTATCGGGCTTTGCCAGTCAATGACTTGCATTGTGTTGGGTAAAATACGTGTCCTAGGAAGCATTATTTTCTGGTCATAGTTTGTCATGAAATAGGAGACAAATATCAGTCCATAGCCCCCGTTTCTCACCAACTCCTCTATCAACACACTGGTACCTCATTGCACATCCTGAATTTATAGAGGTACATTTGATTTATCAATTAACGGCATCATATTTTCTCATCTCCAAATTCAAAGAGACATTGTGATAGAGTTAATGTAACGACTGCATACCTAAGACCAATCATATTAACCTGGTGAGAAAGAATCCCTACCACCCCCGGTAGTACACACCATCATTATTAGTTATAGTTTTGCAGAAATATTGAATATCACCTAGTTTACCCTGACTACAGAGTGAACTGTGCAAAATAATATATCTTATGCACTTCTAGGGCTAGTCATGTGACACTGAACTCTATCAAACTTGTTGTTTTCTGCATTCTACAGACTGGACTTTAAATAGTGCATATGTAAAAAAAAAAAAAAAAAAAACTAATAGTATTTTCTCTGCTATTTTACTGCCAGTCATTCTTTTGTCTTCTTTGTCCTGACTTATTGATTAAACAATTGAGTTGTCTACTTTGCTTTACTTTACTTTATGGGCCTGTTGTTGTTTTTATAAAAGCTGTTTCAAAACCTCTGGGGGACTGCCGCTACCCTTTCATCTGAGTGAACTGTAATGAATAATTAAAAAGTTTAAGATGTAACCACTACAATGTTAGAAAATGTTGTCTTCATTGTAGCAGAGTAGCATCAAGAAAGACACTCAGAGGCAAGGAAGCTGCAAGAACAAATAAACAGGCACACATGCCAAAACAAAAAGGTTAAAACAAAATACATAAAGAAAACTGCTGTCAGGCTGGGCAGCCACCTTCACTAAACAGATCAAAATAACCAACCCCACACAGATCAAAAACTCACCAAACTCCCTCTCTCTGCAGGGGGTCACTCCCCAGTTAGCACCAATCTGCACTGACTGGAGAGTGGCCACACCTGTGGTTGCTGGCAGGGACATTAACCTTGTCCCTGTTACATTCTTCAAACTGTGCACTGTAGTTTATCCATTTTTTTAGATATGGCTGGGATGAATTCACACTTTAAACTCAGTACAAAGACGACATTGCTTAATTGTAAGTTGTCAGTAGAAACTACAGCGTGGACACTCACAGTGACTTCAATTAGCTCAGTCTTACTCTTGCATCCAAAGACAGATCAAACTTGACATGCTGGTACTTTTTTTTTTGTAGCCAGTGCATATAATTTAAATATGATTATGACGGATCAAAATGGTAATTATATTTTAATGTATGGAATGTATCCAAATATACTCTGTATGGGTTCAGTGACAAACAAAAACAACACAATTACTATAAATAAAGCAAGTTAATAATAATAAAACTTTAATAATAATTATGAGTGATAATAGATAATAGATTCCACAATCTCCTTATGTTGTAGAATTTAAACTTCTCATCTATTGAACCGGGCATAAAGATTTTCAAGTCCCTGGAAATGTGTAACTATAAGACCAAAACAAATATTCTTAGCAAAATGGTGTGAAAAAGGCTTTTTATTTTATAAATGCACATTGTCTGAAGATAACATTGTGCCATGTAATTTATTTACCTGGCTGTAATGAAAGTGAAAAAGCAGAAAAGAGAATGTAAATTAATTTGTGATTACTGCTTCTGCCTGCAGTGCTTGTTAATGATAGCTTGTGAATAGTGGGGTGCACAGTTGGGTACTACCATTTCAATTATTTTATTTTATTTAAAATATATATATCATTTCTAACCATATCAAGAAAGCATAACTTGCTGAGAAATTACTGCACAATGTAAATTATTCTTTACTCACTGTATTACACGGTGCATCAAATTAGTTAAATTCTTAATAAAATAGATTTTTACTAATCTTGTACGTATAATATATATATATATATATATAATATATAATATTATATATATATATATATATATATATATATATATATATATATATATAATGTGAAACTCAAAAATATATGGTAACGAAAACTATTGCCCTTCCATTTCTTTCAGGTTTGAATGTAATAGAATCCTTGCAAAATCTATAGAGTCTATGCTGACTAGATAATTAAAGAGATGAGAAAACACCAGCATTTTATTACAGTGAAGCTGACAAGTTAATGATTAATACTAATGTGTACTGCTAAATGAACTGAACATACTACAATTCCAGCAGCAAAACCAATTTGACCCAGTGTTGCATTCGTGTTATATAAAGTGATACTTTCTTTGAATGCATTCTATCCTCAGCTTGAATTGGATTCAAAGATAAAATAAGAAGCTTTAATGAAGAAGTTATTGTATGTAGGAAATGTCATAATTAGGGTTGGTTGTTGCTTGAAGTTGATGAAATTCTATGTATGTAAATTGTTTGTATTACGATTTCTTGTATTTACCCCCTTTTTTAATTTTTAATCCAATTTGAATACTACAAATTATATGTAGCTTTACTCATTGTATTAGATGAACCACTCTGGACCCCCTTACAAGATATTTAAAAAGGATCCTTGTATATGTATCAAGTACACTTCTTCATGTAAGAAATGGAAAATGACTGTGCTAAAAAGTTCTTGATACAGGTGCTGGTCCTGAAGATGTATCATAAAAATATTTTAACGTACACATTCATTATTTAAGTATGCACATCTGGTCTATTCAGGTTTAAAGAAGAAAAAAAACAGCATGGGGTACGCTATGTTCTGATAAGGGTGTTGTTGGGGCCTGCTTGTTTTTATGTTTTTATTTTTTTATACATTTGGAATCACCAATTATTTTTCTTCTTTTCTCCCCATTTTGAAATGTCCAATTATTTTTTATTTCAATCCGGCTCACCATTGCCACCCTCGCACTGACTCGGAAGGGACAAAGAGGGACACACACACATCCTCCAAAACGTGTGCGGTCAACCGTCCACTTCTTTTCACTCTGCGGGCCTGCCATGCAAACACCTCGGAGCTACAGCGTCGGAGGACCACACAGCTCTGGACAGCTTACAGACAGGCCTGCAGGCTCCTGGCCAGTCTACAGGGGTGTCTGGTGCGCGGTGAGCCAAGGACACCCTGGCCAACCTAGACCCTACAATTGGCTGGCGCTCGGCCAACTGAAAGCCACCCCTTGGGAACTCCTGTTGGCAGTGGAATAGCCTGGACCCGAACCAGCGACCTCCAGGCTATAAGGTGCATCCTGTAACTGACGCAGAGTGCCTTTACCAGATGCGCCAGATGGGAGCCCCTTGTCTGTATGTTTTGTTTTCTTGGAACTACAGTGAACTGGTTTTTAGCTGACGTCTTGAATGGCTTGCATAAGCATTTCTTTAAAAGTTACCTTTGCCAAGCAATGTGATCAAATAAGTGAAATGAGTAAACCACTTATCTGTGTTTGCTATCAAATGCCATTACTTTGGAGCTTTGTCACCACACGCTGCTCATTTAAAATAATCTGGCAATGCCTTTTTAACTTGCAAATTACATGAAGTAAATATTAATAAGGAGTTTCCTTTGATGCTCCATCATAGCAAGATTGTGATATCAAATGTATCCAAATATAAAATGAATTTTAATGTGCTCTTCCTTCAAGAATGTTATGTGTTATTGCAAGGTACCTTTTAATAAAACTGGTATATAAAGAGTAATTAACCAGCTGTCTATACAACAAACCTATGTCCAACTATTTGTGTTTGCACAGACCTGTTTTGGCATTCAAGTGGTAATTTAATGAGATCCCATTATTTTAGATTATTTTAGATAAATTAGCTAATTTTTTTGAAACTCTTAAAAGCTATCTTACACTCTATAAATTACAATATCTAAATATTTTGATTGTAACTTCATATTTTAAATGCTATCTAAAACCAAATTCAATGGTATACTTCACCTTGACCTGTAACCTGACAGGGTTTCCATATTGAGGTCATATAACTGAAGTGTTTTATTATTTGGATGTTGTAACCTTAATCGAGTGCTGCACTCTGAAGGCTATTAATGTCCAGATATATGTTAACAAACCCTTAATTACTTAATTGAATCAAGTAGCCATTTATTCACGTATTAATCCATGAGTTATTTAATTGATAGCCTCTAGGTTCTGATGTGGAATAGCCCATGAGTTGTGCAGCCCAGCTTTAAATATACTTAATTTTCCAATTTTCCAATTTTCAACCATTTCTAATTTTATCACATGTCCATTTCACAGTCCAGTTTTTTTTTAAAATATTTTTAGTATATATATGAAATTAATGGAAGGTCTAAGGATCTTGGTATTCTAGTTATTTTTCTTGATTCTGGAACCATAAACCCATTTAGGAACTGTGCACGTTCCTCTTACTGATGGAATAGCTGGTAATAGAAACATACAAAAGGGAAATTAGGTTTTATGCCAAAATGTGAATAATAATTTGTTTAACAGCACACTACATTAATACTGAAGAACCTGTCATCTTATTGTAAATGGCTTTATTGATAGCATCCATCTGCATTAATGTAGAAAATCTAAATTCTGAAATGTAATCATACTTGAATTTGCCATGCGAATGTATTCAACAGCAACAAACCTAGTATTACTGGGCCAATCTTTTTTCCTTTAGGATTCCTCTTAATGTTATTAATTAAACATTGATTTTGATGTCAAGAATTAGCATCACAGCACCACGATATGTTAACGACTTATCTCAAGTCTCCTAGGAGACTTTTTCAGATGAATTAAAATTTGCAACCCATCCATCAAATATCTGAAATGTGTGCTTGCCTTTACTTGTAACTATTTGCATGTTCAGAGTCCTGGCAAGTTACACATGCAGACAAAATAACAATGTAGTGCAATATAAATCTAAGAGGCTTCAGAAGCAAGATTTCAGTTTTGTTCCTAAAACCTGTGTGGATGCTTACACTATGAGAAAAACAACTTTCATTGTGTTTAGTTACCTTCCTGTGAATTCAGCAGGTTCCCTAATTTGATTTTTAAATGTTTTCACTGTGACCATGTGGAGATCTATTTTACCCTATGAGGTTAGCTGCAGTTTTCACATTTCACAACTGAGAAACAATGGTTAAACCAGCTTGTTTTGTCTAGTTTATTTTGGCCAGTGAAATCATTGGGAAAGACTGTTCAATGACAATTAACCACAGTTCAAGTTCACAGTTTAAGTCAGTTTATTTAGTGTATTTCAGTAATAACATATAACACTTCACAGAGTGGAATTTTTGGTATAAAACTATACTGTAGTGCTATGCACTAAATGCCTACACACATACATTTGTTATTTTAGGTTTATTCAATTAATGAATTACTTCCACTAAAGGTTGGATTTGCACCATGTGCATGGCTTTCTCAGTTAGGTAGTAAATACTGTAGTATATTATACTGTGTTATAATCAGTATTTCATCTCAGTTCCTTTGTCTAATTCCTCAACACTCCCTCCAGACAGCAACACAGCTCCATATGGTAGAAATCTGTCTCTGGTTAACGAATTTAACATATTAGCCTAATTAATTAAGATAATTTGCCTCACCTGCAGCCAATTTAACTGGTCTTTATACTTTTAACCTGTTGGAAGTTCAAATCTATGTGAGATCAATTGAATCAAGAACCAGATCACCAGCCCAGGCCCAGTCTTCATTAGCTGATTCTGCTCCTCTGGCCTTGTGCCCAGACAGTGCATTTTGCAGATTTCAAAGCCAACCTGAGTTTTTTTTTTTTTTTTTTTTTTTTTTAAGCTGCTGTTCCCAGTAGACTTTAAATAGCTTCCTGCTTTTTTCTTGTCCTACCATCTCTGCAGTAGTTAACATGCTAAGGACAGTGCCAGCTACAACAGTTATGTAACCAGACTCCCTAACAATCAGACCCTGCCTTTGCTACCACTTCCTTTAAACTGTTCCAATTAACCTAAAGTAATACAATCTCTATGAGATCACAAAGATTCAATGAAAATATACAATTAAGTAAGAGTGCAGTACCACTTGTCTTTGGCACTGGTAATGTCTGTAGTATTATATTATGCTACACTAGGATTGTAAACAACAGATTGTTTGCCTTAGAGTATATAGAATGGTGATGTAAAGTAGTTTAAGTTAGTAGTAATAGGCTTGGAATGCATACAACAAATGATGTAGATTCATATAAAAAATATGTGGACCTAGCAAGCAAGTGGAGCATGGCAACCAAAAGGTACTTCATGGTACTTGCAAAGGAAATCCTAAATACAGAACTTAGTGTGTTTTAACTGTTGACCAGTAACTCTGACCAATTGACTGATAAATAATGTACATCAAAAATGATGAACGCTCTGCCACCTGAATTTAAAGTCTGAATATTCACAGAACATACACATAAACAATAGTATCTGGTTTTTTTTAAATATATTTTGCAGTTACAATGCTCTTGTGCAGAGCAGATATATGCTCTAATTTGATATTTTGTAGGATCAGTATTTTTTTAACCCTAATATGCTTGATTGAAATTTAAAAAAAACATACATTTTGTAATACAAAATTCCCATTGAGGATCAGGATCGTTAACAGCAGTGACCGGGGATTCCTTGCTGTTTTGATCATATTTTAAATAATAAAAAAACATGTTTATATATTAATGTACCGTAGAATGAAAGCGGTTTAATATACATTTTAAATACAGTAATGTCAATTGTTAGCTTTCAGCAGACAATTCAGATTCATTATTTTAACTGAATATTTGTAGGTAGAAAAGGTTTGCTGTACCAGTGATTGTGCAAATTATGATGATTGTACAAAACTGTGTGATAATAATATTCACATTAATACTAATATTAATAATAGTAATACTAACACTTAAGTAATGAGCCAGACACTAGCTCTCTGAGTGCATCACATTGATGTACAGGTGTACATCTCCTTGTGATTAGTGAAATCTATCAATGGCCCTTGATAAATTAAAACAATTTTCTCATTGCGGCTGCTTTAGATCTGACACTAAGGATCCAAGCATGGGTAGTTAGGATTGATTGTCAAAGAGATCTGTTAGTTTCACACTGATCAGGGGGACATGATGTTAGGGTAATATAAAAAAGGGAGCAGAGCAGAGTCAAGGTAGAGTTAAATATGAGCCTTAGGGAAGAGATGTGTCTGGCTAGTGTAATCCTGCCTGAGCCAAGCAACCTATAGGGAAAGTGAAGGGAATTAGACCTGGTACTTAAAAAAAGTAATATATGCCCGTGGCTCCTTATTCACAAGTATTCTGGTAATTGCAGTCCTGCATCTCTTAAAGAAAAGAGACTGGTAAAATGTACCTAATGCATTGGGAAGTGAGTAAAAAACCTAATTATCCAGCTGAACTTGGAGCCATATGGTCACCCTTTGGAATAATATTCATAATTTTTAGTCAATGGAAAATACCAAAGTTCAAACTTATTTAAACTGATAAAATAGATTCAATAAAAGTTGGAACAAAAGTCCTTAGGAGCAAAGGTATTTTGGTCTTCTGCAGTTGTGTTATCAGTTAAGTCTTACATCGTTACCCAATTCATTGTGTCAACTATAAGATTTGCTACAAGAATGGTACACTGATTCCTGCTGCTGTTGCTGTTGCAGCATTGTGTTTCTGTGAATGATTTCTTTGGTGTGGCTGAAATAATCCGGCATGTTAAATGTTACATAACTCCCCAGGCAGCTTTTTCATTAGTTGGGATAAAAACCTTGAGGAAGCCAGGCAGGTTTTTTTTTATCCACAATTATATCTTGTCTGAGGCATTATGAAATAATTATTAGCAGCCTCATTTGATCTTCTGATATGCTGTTTAGAAGCCAGACATTAATACTGCATTTGAAGTGGCGCAAATATGTGGGAGCCATTTTGCCTAGGTGAAAACAAACATTGAGACCAGTCTACAGTATGTCCATGGTAATGCTTTGTAAGAAAATATTTCTTAACTGAAAGTTCATTGATATTTGTCCCTAGACTAACACAACAACCCAGCACATTAGGTAATAAAATACTGTGATAAAAAATGAATCAGTTCAAAACATGTCAACAAATATTGTGAAGTATAAAATTACCTCGCATTGACAAAACTCTGAGATGCCCATGTCTTATGAAGCAATTTGGAAAGCCCTCTTAATAATGTCAAAAAAGTAGAAGACACTGATTTCTACCAGCCTAGTGAAAATAACTGGATTACTCAATAGTGTAAGCCATGGGAGAATGCGATGCACTGTTATGAGAAGGAATGTCAAACACAGATAATGACAGAATGGTCTGAGGGTCAGATGCTGTGATACCAAGGCTCAGATTAATATAGTACAGCAGCAACATGCTACAGAGAAGACTAACAGTAGCAAATTGCCAGTATGCCCCCTGACTGAGCTACCCTATGTCTGACAGCAGGGAGTAGGCTAGGCATTGTATTTTTACCCATCTGTTGGCTGACAAAGCAAAAAATTGAATTCTTAAGCAGTCAGTACATTTAGTGAATCATAAAGGTCAGAGGCTACTTACAAATTTTTATATTAATCAAATTAGTGGTAGTATTTGTGTCGGTTGAAAATAAACATGCTGTAACATCCTGCCAGAAATAAATGGATGTTATTGACAAGGTTTGTTCTTTGTATAGAAAAACAGTCTGATTACAACAGGGAGACACAGGTCCCGGTAACAGTTGGTAGTAATACAGTAGCATGTAATGGTCGTTATGATATCAAACTTCTGAAACATCCTTTATTTCATTTTTGCCTAAATAGAGGGAGATCTAAATAGGGCTCTGTGAAAGTGTGCGTCCTGCACTATTTCATGTTTACTTTGATTTGACTCAAATATCACCATTGGGGCGGGGTCCTCGTGAATTATTCAAATCACAGACATAATAGATGTTGTTAGGATCTGTTCAATTTCTCACCCCCTGTAATACATACCTTCCTATGATATTTACATACATGTCAGATGCTTCATCTTCATCAGAAAGAGTATTTTGTTACAATGTGTTCTTCAAATGGACTGTTTGGGGGATTTGTTGTTAGTAATATTACTGTTAGAATTTTTTTTTTGTTTGTTTGTTTGTTTGTTTGTTTTTTTTGAAGAGGGCAGATGTCCATTATTGCAGACTTTTTGATCAGCTGTGCAAACACAATTCGTTGAAAAAGCGCTGCCTTGTAGATTTCAATGAAATCCATTGAGTCAACACAGAGCCGTGTTCCAGAGTTTATTTATATGACCTCTTTACTGTGCAGTCTCAAAGGAAAAGCTTAAATCTCTTCACTCTTGCCATAGATAATCCATAGGGTTTAGGCATCTGAATCAATTAGATAGTCAGGGCTGGTTTGATAAAATGCCTACCAAATTCACTGTGGTATTTACCAAAAAAAAAGCATTTTTGTATGAGAAATTTAATGGTGTTGTATGTAGAACAAATTAATACAAAAAGAGTCAATACACATATTAATTAAAATGAAAACGTATTTGTTATCAATAAATGTGCATTCCTTTAAGGATTGTTTGTATTAAACAGGAAAGAAATACAAATAAACTCACTGTTATAATATCATTCAAGGCATAATGAAGTGTAACATTTACTTGTAATGCAGAAAATGATAAGATGCAACATTATGCACCAGAAACTTAGCACACTAGATTTAGGTTTTTACCTTTGCAATATATGCTGCGTGTATTAATGTTTTAGTAACAAAACAAATGTAAAATGAGTCTACAATCTGTAGAACATCAATCCCATCCCAATACACAAACTAAAGTTGTGTTTCAATCAATGGCACGTAATAAAAATTATATATATATACACACACACACACACATAGGTAACTGAAGCAATTAAACTAAAAAAGTTTTACTTTAGAAATTCATAACCTACTGTATGTATGTATATACATTTCTGAAACAGGCAAAGTCATTTAGGACAAACAATAAAAGGTCTATATGCATGTAAACAGATTGTTTTTTTATTTTATTTTTCCTCTGGATACAATCATACTACCATTGTATTACAACTGAACTGTGACTTTATATAAGATTGTCATTAATTAATGAAACTGTATATAGTATAATTCAACCCTATGTATATTATATTATATACTGCAGCAAACCTGTCAAATTGTACATTCATTTTTGAGGCTATTTGTTACTTGAGATGCACAGTGCTGATTTTAAACTGTCACTGACACTTGTTATAAACATAGGGGTATTTACACCACAGACGCATCAAAACGTAATGACTGCTATTAGAAATTGTCCCTCGCATACAGGTTGATTAATAAATCTGGACAAAAATCTAGGCAGAATCTTACCTTTACAGCAGTTGCTAATGTGTCAGATTGTAGTTGTTTTCTTTTATTCCAGACCCATTTTTGTTAGCATTTCTTGAATTGAAATGATTATCATTTGAATAATGTGTGGCTCCTTAATTTGTTATGCATTCTCTATGTACCACTGGACACTTGACAATAATGGATTAATCCATACCCCCCCACCCCAAAAAAAACAAAAAACAAACAAAAAAAAAAACATCTTTTCCACTGGAATTACATACAGATCAGGAAACATTTTAAATAACATTTTCAATAACTCTGGGCAGGAAAGATGATTATAAAATGTATAAAATGGACAATAATAGTCTGGTTTGACACCATCTGCAGCCTCCAGAGTCTAGAATTACAATCAGTGGTGGAAATTAGAGCACGAGGCAGACATGTCTAGATCCATTAATCTGTAGGCCTGCATTCAAAAGATACCACAGGAAAAAAAAACACAGTGTGATTGCGTTTTCATTTCCTTAATTTAACTCTAGCTAATGTACCTTGAGTAAAAGTAGCTCAACTATCATTTAATGCATTGTTTTAAGGGTAGGTGGAATAGTTCAGAATTAAGATTCTCTTGGAAGCTTTTCTTATTATCACCAGCAACTCTACTGGATTGTGTGTGTGTGTGTGTGTGTGTGTGTGTGTGTGTGTGTGTGTGTGTGTGTGTGTGTGTGTGACAGAACTACCATTAGGCAAGCTCAGGTTTGCTGTCAGTAATGCTCTACATTAAACCAATTAAACCATTCAATGAAACACCCTTATCCCAGCATACAGTACACTTATGTCCAAAGTAAGTAGTCAGACAGATTGAAATCATAGGTGTTTTGTGAATTGTGTTCAACATATTAGATAAATTGGCACAGGTCAATGCTCGAGTGAAATAAGTGTGGACTAATATAATATGTAGCATTAAAAAAATGCCAGCAAAAATATAATTATGACATAGAAAGACATGGGTAGAAAAATGATGTCAGTGACTCTGCATCTCTTATTAAAAGTGCACCCTGCTATCCTGCACAGCTCCTTTTTTTAAGCGCAGGTCTATTTGGTTTTCAAATTAGTGGGCAAGAAACAGGGGAACAAAAAAAAAAGCAAGTGGAGATGAAAAAGGAAAGGTGTAATTATTATAATTAGCTCTAGCAGTGGGAGGACAGATATCACATAGAATAGGTAGGAAAAAAGAATCTGAAGGACAAGAACGTATCTATATAATATTGCACATGTGTGCACAATTTGTTTTTAATTATATTTATTTAAAAAAAAAAAAAAAAAAAAGTAATTGCTAACTATTCCCTGAATATGTGTTTTACCTTTAAATAGTGCAATTCAAATTAGTTAATTGCACCAAATATACTTTGGATACACGTTCTCACATATTCTGTGCAGGGTTTTATATAGGCAATGATGATTACTCAGCATGTTAATATTTAATATGACTGGGCCTTTTCTGGATACTCTTATCTAGGATCTACTTCAAATATATCACTGGGGAAGGGTTGCAACTAAATAATCACCTGGAGGTTTCTGTTTTTCTATAAAATATAGTTATCTGTGAAAGCTCTGTTACACCATAACATATGGTCTAACATGAATAAGTACTGGAGGTAGTTGGATAAGGTATAAATGGGAATTGTACAAATATGCCATAGATACATGTGCTCTTTGTCAAACACCTGGTTAGATTGGATAATAAATTGAAAATGAAACTGTTGGCTGCCTCAGTATAAAAAAATATTATTAGATTTTTTTTAAAAACACATCCTCTCATTGGAGTAATTTTCATGCTTTGATTTGCCCTAATTATACAGCAGTGAGAAACATTTGAAGCTAAATTTAGAAACAAAAGAGAGTGGGTACCTATTTTTCCATTTCAGAACCTACAGTATAAGAAGCTGCTTGAACAGTTGTTAACTGTCAAAGAGGGGCTCAATGCGGCTGTGTTCTGCAACATCCAAATGGCTGGTAATGTTAGCTATTGTGGTCAGGAGATACCTACTGCCCCCAAACCCCTTCTAGATATTACAAAAAATGTAGTTCCTTCTGGTGAAACTCCCTGTGTCCCTGGGCTCTGTCTTAGAAGCTGTAATATTGGAAATGGAAAATATTATCATAGACATCCAACAGGGGATGTCTGTCATACTCATTTTTGTTTTCATTGAACTCAGTCATAATACAATGGCTACATCATGGGTTTTCCACTGAAATGAAGATATTCTGTTCAGTACTGTGTTCTTGAGAAATAACTTCTCATTTGCATCCCTTTGGTTGGGCTTACACTGTTCAGTGTGCAACATGCAGTACGATTATCAGATTGCGTATGTGCACTGTGTGATAAAGCAACAACAGATCAATGAAGTCATGATAAATCCATTCAATGCTAAAAGTTTTTTCAGTTTTGGATCGACTAGAATAGTATGAACCATTCTCTGTGGTAAATAGGCTGAGCTGCCTCGTGGGATCTTTAAAAACTCACAGACCAAATGGAACGTTTAACTAGTGGAACTACATTTCCTGCATGGCAACCAAACCATCGAAAATAGGTGTGTTCTTCAGGAGGCTTTGTGGTCCAGTGATTAAAGAAAAGGGCTTGATACCAGGAGATTTCTGGTTCAAATCCTTTAGATGAGATATAAAATCAAGGTCCTATTTTAAATGATGCATAGTTCACCCCCTGGTCTCTGTAAGTGACCTTTGGATAAAAGTGACTGCTTAACTAATTAATAATAATAATAATAATAATCTCTCACAGCACCCAGGGTTAGGGTTAAGGCGTTTAGGGTTAGGGTCAAGTTTAGCTTAAAGGAGTAGTTGTGATTTCAGTACTGTGCATGCAACAGTATGTTTAATTAAAATAAATACCTATCAGGTTGCAAGTTGTCAAATTTATTCAACCTTTGGAAACACCTACATACTAATTAAGCTTCTCGTGAAAATAAATTTAAATAAACACTTCATGAATTCATTGGCACTGTGAAAACTCATGAATACTTCCCATTGTCCCTATTCCTTTTTGCATATCTGACACATGTTGCTATCAAAACCTGTCACCAAAATGTGATTGTAGGATGAACAAATGTATTCAATGTATGCATTAAAACCAATGAAAGTAAAATGTAGATGTAAGACAGTTTGCTGGGCAAAATACACATTTTCTTGTCTAGTAAAGAATAATGGGCACGGACAAGTAGTTTGAAATGAAACTGACAGGAAGGAATCGAGCAGATAAAGAGAATACAGAGGAAGGATGCATCACAACAAGATTAAGGATAAGCAAAACAGCATGAGAAGATTTAATGGCAATCCAGGCCATTTCAGAGTGAAGATGGGAAAGGTATGTAATACATGCATGGAGGTTTCTGGTGCTGAAGCAACTAATGGCATACTTCAGCTTCAGGGAAATGACTCCATTATAAATGCAGCAGGGCTGTTTCTGGAAATACGACTAATGGATGTCTAAGTGCAAGAAAATCCAAGTAGATCGTAGATGGGGAAATGCCAGTGAAAAAGCGAGTGGCATGCAACTGAAATGGCAGGTTAATTACAGTGAAGTAGGTGAGCTAAGACACCTTTGAATGGCATGATCCATTTATTAATAAAGAAATAGTACAAAAGCATACAGTACAGTAGCTGAAGGAAATACATTTGTGTTTAAAAGGCAGCCATTTGTTATTTGTAATTTTCAAATAAAATATTCTAAATTGACATTGATTACTTTACTCCATGTGTTTCTAGATCAGGTCAAGCCATTAGGTTAATATTTGATAAAAAAAAAAAAAAAAACTCAACATCCTAATGTTATTTTTTTTAGACTGTATATACAGTATCTATCTTTTTTTCCCCCAAGAAAACCTGTGCACATTTTTATTTACACATGCACAGATGGAGTGTGTTTCTGAGAAACTTTGTGGTGAAAACAGCCAACATGTCAATGCATTTCTAGCTGAAAAACTCCAACAGTTGGCTGGACTGTCAAAGAATGCACCTAACCGTCACTGTCAATGAGGCATCACCAACAGTCCAGAGTTATCAAACACATTTTGGTATGACACTGATACACTGTAACGCTAGATGAAGTGGTCCAGGCAATATGCCACAGTTAGGCTGGTGGAACTGAAGAACCGTCTATAGTACCTCCATCTTCTTCTTTGATTTTTGACCTATCCTTTATCTTTACCTTCTACTTTACACACCTGGGCTTCAATCTCAATGGAGTTTGAAGGCTCTCTGTAATTGAACTGTGGAGGCCTGTGGGACATCTCATAATTAAGTAGCTCTGGGTTAACAATGAATGCATTAAAGAGTCATCAGGCTTGCTTAGTAACCCAATTCATATGTAAATGCTGGGCTTTTTTATTATTATATCCAACACCATTGTTAAATACAATTCAGTAGTTTAAAAAAATCGAATTATCAAAATACAAAAATAAAACAAAAAATAGGAATGAGTGAGATATTCCCTTTTCTCTGATAGTGATCTATATTTATTCTGCTGTTACCTAGCTATGGAAATTTCAACAAGTCTCCAAGGCATTGTATCAGCTCTAGCTTTTTACAGGATGATGATCACAGGAGGAAAGAATATGAAGTGGGTGATGTGAAATTGTTGCTTTGATGAGTGTGGAAATTTCTTAGAGTGGCCTTGAGAAGAGCTGCACTTTTCTCAAGAATTTCTTTAAAGTTTGCCTTGGAATATGCATATAAATATGAATATGAATATGGCATTAAGAATATGACATCAAGCATTGGATGTTACAGAAAGTCTATTGTTGGATTCAGATAAAACAAAGGTTATGCTAGTGGGCTCACAGAACCAACTAGAAGGAAATATGGGATTACATGAGCTCGACACTTGTCTCTCATCAAAACTAGAAATTAAGAGTTTGGGGGGGTCATTTTTGATCCTGATCTATCATTTGAGGCTCATATTAGGGAAGTTACTAAAGTATATTTTTAGCGTTTGAGAAATATAGCAAAACAGACCAATTATTTTTGTATCTGATGCCGCTTGTAGCTTGTTCAGAATACTGCTGCTAGAATTCTGACTCAAACCAGGAAAAGTGAACATATTACCCCTGTTTTGGCCTCTTTGCATTCAGTGTAGAATTGATTTTAAGATTTTGCTGTTAACTGCTAATCCAGGTACTAATCCACCTGAATGGATTAGCACCTAATTATTTGCAAGAGTTACTGACCCCGTATCTTCCACACCGCACTCTGAGATCACAGGATTAGGGGCTGCTAGTTATTCCTAGAGTCAACAAAAGCAACACGGCAGGTAGGGCTTTTTCTTGTAGAGCTCCTAAATTATGGAATGCTCTGCCTTCGTTTGTCAGGGAAGTTGGGACAGTTGCAGTTTTCAAGTCAAGACTAAAAAGGCGCGTTCTCTGCTTCCCTTGAAATAAACATGTTTTTGACTTTCACTCCTCTAAAAAATATTATTATAAAACATGTAGAATAGGACTACACTGTAATGTTCCATGTACCTCTTGGGCTAATCTATATGCAATTGTTTTTGGGAAATCAGTTTATGTATTATGTTAACTTACAATATGACATTTTATTTTCATCTGGTTTGTAATTTTTTTTATATTGTTTTTGGGAAGCTTCTTCTTGTAAATGAACTGAAAGCATAACTGCTCACACTTACAAGAAAAAGGATTACAACCATTTTTCCTTGGATTTGTAGTGCTGTAATGGTTTTTCTATTTCCTAATTTAGCACATCTTTAAAAGCTTGCTCTTTCAACCAAGATGGATGTCTAGAATTTTTATTTTATTTCGCTGTCAAATCATTGCCCCACAGAGTCTGCTGAACAACAAAAATGACTGAGTAAGCAAGCTATTAATAACTAACTCTAAATAATTAGAGCCAGCAATCACACTTCTGGTATCATAAATTATTTATATGTTAGTCTAGATAATAATGGCATGAATATCATTTATGCAACGCTACAGCTTTGGGCACCTTAAGCTCGTTCAGACCCTTTAATGCATGGCAGTGTTAAGTAAGACACAATAAACAATGAAATAGTAACTGTTGCAATCCCTGTGTAATGTTTTTTTTTTTTTTTTTTTTTTTTTTTTAATTATTTAAATGTAGCCACGGCTTTTAAAAAAAACCTTTATTAATCTTTACTTTTTTGTTAGGGTTTGTGGCAGTATGGCAGCTCACTGAATCATTAGTACTTTCTGGAATATCATGGCTATCCAGAGCCCATGAAAGAGTATGTATCACATTGGTCATATTCAAGTTATTCTATAAGGCATACAATGCAAACAGAAGTGCAATGCCAGTGAAATGTCCACTGGTTGTCATGAGATCCTCTTTCCAACAAGCTGCATCAGAGTGTGAATATTATGGATTTCACTGTACTTCAGTATTTAATTAACATCTGATTGAATATTTACACACATGTAATAGACTTCATATACTGTAAGGGTGGCCCAACTGGGTCCTTATTGGGACATTCATTTTGCTTACCATCTGGCCTGAGATTTTTTGATTATTTTCCAAATAATTATTTCCATTTACAGTATTTCTGTGAATTAGAGAAGATACTTCACCGCCGGTAATCACATCCCCAAGCATGGTGTCTCCACATCTGTTTTAACGTAGCAGTTTTCTAAAAAGGATTTAATTCCCAAGGGAATGATTAATCTATACTAAGCCTGTTTGAGGTGTCCAATGGTGAGAAAGGTCACGACTCAACTGCTCTAAATGATCCCAGTGATCATTACTCTCGAGCACAAACTGTAAAATCTGATCTTTTAAGTTTGATAAATTGGGAGACACTGGAAAGCCTCTTTTGGATGACTTACTTGCAATGCTAAGGCAGGATTCTAGGTTGTGAGAAAAAAGAACCATATAGCACTTGTTAAATCTACACAAGTGTTTATTTTATTTTATTTTATTTTGCTGGGGCACAAGATTTCAGAGGAGTGTGGATGATCTGATACAGACTTATTGTTGGAAAATGACAGACACATACAAGAGCAACACAGACAATGTCTGTAAAGGTAAAGGGGCTGAAAGTTAAATACACTTAAAAGAAATAATTGAAAGTGATTAAAATCCTAAACCAAGAAACAGGCCCCTTTGTGGTTTTCTAAACAGTGTATCATTACTTATGTCTTTTATCTCACATCTGCCTAATATTTGTTGCAATGTCTTTAACCTGCAGAAAATAAGCTCAGAACTCCCCCTATTACTGATGCCTTTTACCTATACTGTATCGATAATGTCTGAAGGAATTACTTCTGTGGCCTCGTAGAACTGAAGGAGGTCAATAACCCAATAAACCATCAATTAATTTTCTCATATTTATAAATATATATTTGAATGCAATAGGAGCTGGTTGTAAAGCAGCTGCAATTTGTGCAACGTCCAGAATTATATTTGCAAACCATACAGATTTTAATTTTTCACAATAGATATCACTGACTTCACAGAAAAGACATTCTACACTGACACAAACAAAGCTAAAAAAAACCACTCAAACATTCCTGCATATAGACTTAAATGTTTTTCATATTTTCTTATATATTTTGAGTTACTGTACAAAACTGTACATTTTGTCAGCTGGAAGACTGTGTTTTCTGGCTGCCTGATTGCTGACGCTTAGAAAGTGCTGATCTATTTTTGCCTTCTGTCTGATTCTGTTTATTGTTGTTGATACGATTTTATGATTCTTTGGCATTTACATATATTGGAGTCATTCAAGCATAAACCTGGCTTTTTTGCTGCATTCATTTTTATGCAACTTGGTTTTGTTATTTCACTGTGTACTTTCAGGGATGGTGCTGTTCCCAAATGAAGGGTCACTGCTAAAACCACTGGCAACAAAAAGAACGTTTTGATGAGACACTGTCCTTAGAGAAGGTTCTTCACCTTCGTTATCAAGAATGCAGTCAGTTGTCTTCATCATCTTGGTCATCTTCAAGTGTTTTTGCATATTATCTTTTTTCCTCCCACACATTTTCTAAAATATAGCAAAACCAAATAATACTTTTCACACATTAAAAACCTTGGATGCTGTGAATTTATATGCCTCTGCAAAAACGCATGATTTCTTCTTTCATGTGCGTCTCCTGATCTGTGCACCCTATGTGCCATGCAATTTCAGAAAATACACTGAGGGATATCCTGAGAAGAGACAGTGCCACATTTTAGGGTGTATACAGCTATTCAGACAATCAGAGAAATTCCCTTCAATGTGATTTAAATTGTTACACCAGAATACAACCTTTTTTAAAGTGTGTCAATTGCACAACATAAAACAAAGCTTTCTCATGTTTTCTTGTCGACACAATTACTGAGTTCCAATCAATGGTAATCTGACAGTGATTAAATATAGAACCTGATTTAATAAAAACTGCTAAAACCACATATTGTATCTGTGATTATTTGTCCTACCTTCCTTTTAGCCATTTGATATCAATTCTCTTTTTATATTCACTTGTTTCAATAACAAATGCATCATCTCTGCAGTGAATTCTGGGATTGTAGTCCTGAGCGAGATTTAATCTCTAATTAAACTCGACAAAGAAATACATCTCCCAGTATGCACATTGGTAGATAATTCAGTCGGAGTGATTAGCTCTTAAGGAAGAGCCAAGGAACGGTCACGTGACAAATCATTAGCATTGGCTACTTCTACACAGCCTTAGTGGTTTGGTAATGCATACTTCTTAACTGATACCTCTGGTATAACACTACTGCAATAATAGTCAAACATGGGACACATGAGAGAAACAATCGAGCACAACCTAACCTACCATTCACGTCTGTCTGTTTCTGCAGGCTAATATTTGAAACAGCCCAATACATAAAGATACAATTAACTAATGTATTGTTACTGCTGAAAAGCTGAAAATGTATTAACTTAAGTGAGACATCAATTGACTTAAACCATTTTTAGTTTTAATTCCATTATCCACAGATCAGCTGACGGCATTGCTCCAATTGTTTCATTCCTTACCATCAGGCATAACTGACAGGGCTGTAATCACTTATACAGCCAAGTGTGAAATGGATCCTGTACACATTTTCCTGAATTATTAAAACTCTCTAATTTATGTATAACTACATTTTACAACAGAAATGTGATTCTCTTTTTAAAAAAGTCATTTAACTTCTGTCATATACAGAACTATAAGCCATTTTTTGTTTTTCTCAACTTTTTAAAAAACCACACTGTCAAGTACTGTACAGATGTGTAATGCTGAATGTAAGAATTATGCTCACATACAGTACAGTGTGCAGTCTGTGTTGTCTTCTTAGTTTCAATAGTATAATGAACTTATTTCAAGGATGTTTTTACACATTTAGTTCTAAGTTCTGACTGAAGTGAAGCTTATATTATATACCTAAGAACCACAAATTATGCAAATAGTAGTTTCCTATTGAACTGTTGTTTGTAATTTCAGGGTCATTATGAATATGAATCCCTATCTGCCTATGGTCCATTTGAAATGACGTGCGTTTGTCACACACACACATCCTCTCTCTCTCCCTTTAAACTTTGATCCTATACAAATGTCTGTGTTGCTGAAACGGCCTGCTTTTAGATGTTAAAACAGTTTTTAGAACTAATACTGTCCTTTAAAACAAATTAGAAACCTCAGAACCATTAAACTAATACAAGTGGTCTGCTGTATAAATAGAATACATAATGGGCCTCTGTGGTCGATCAGACTATCTTCCACTCAAGAGTAAAGGTCTTAAGTGCCAATTGTACATTATCATGGCCTTGCCTCACTTTTGGTAGAAAATCTGATACATCACAGAGTCACTTTGAATGTCCCTGCAAGTGTTTATTTCACTATTTATTCTCAGCTGCCAAGAAGGTTATTTATCTTAGATGATGATATTTTGCAGACATCAGATCAGAAACAAAGCTGAAGAATAATAACTTGGAAGAAAGGTATTTTATTTACTGTTCAGTGTTATTAACCAACAGGTGGATTGAGTCTTAATTGTCTCGAGAGAAAAAAAAAAAAACAACTAACAACTTCCCAATGGGAACATAGTATCCAAACATTTGTATGTAATAGTTTGCAAAAGTCTCTCACTGTCACCTCTGTTATTGACACATAGAGAATAGCAACACAAGACTTTTATTTATCTTTGGGGCGAGACGTTGTTGTAAGTGACTCTGCAACTGATGCACCCTAGTCTCGTACCTTGTAAAGTGCTTTGTGATGGTTTTACACTATGAAAGGTACTAGAAAAATAAAGTAGTACTATTGCACTTATTTTAAACTATACTGTATTTAAATAATAATAATCTTGCACTGTAACCGTTAACTGGCCTGTAACACCTACAAGTCGCATTGGATACAGGTATCTGCCAAATTATTATTATTATTATTATTATATATTATTATTATTATTATTATTATTATTAATATAATAATAATAATAATAATAATAATAATAATAATAATAATAATAATAATAATAAAACATTGGTAAGGAGACCTAAGTGTGGAGATAGAATTCAGCACCATGGATAGCTCTTCACTTGATTTCCGGTGATGCACGTTCTCAAAGACACTGCAATTTTTTCCATGTATAAACGAGTTCCCTCTCTCAGTTTGTACCTCGTTAAATAAAGCAGATCTTGTTTTTATTAACTGGCTGCTATTCGAACACGATTATACAGGGTATAGAAATAAATAATGTTCACATTGTTTGAGTAGAGTTTTGTACACGGAGTCTGCCACTGGCAGTGGGTCGAGTTTCAGCTTTAGATAGCTGCAGAAACGCTTTGGAGTTATATTACAAACTGACAGACAACACTTCAAGCCAGGCAATCAAGACTGGTACCAGAACGCGCTGGATGAGCTCAGCTCTCGTTTTAAACAAACAAACAAACAAACAAGCAAAAGGATTGGTGCTGGTAATGATCTTTGTGTCAGAATAGCAAATACCTTACTATGTCACACATTCACAAGTTGTTTCTTTAAACGTATTTTAGTATTTATATAGTTTAACTCTTAGACTCTTTCTAGCATTAAATTACTTTATCAAAAAACTTTAGGAATACATGGTATGCGATTTATTATAGTGTGCAGGTAGGATACACTTGTTAGAATTGTGAGTGATTTTTACTGTAAATGATTATTTCTTTTTTTAAATAATAAGGCACTGTATTATATACAACTGCCAAGTCGCTTGCTTTTATAGAGTAAACAGTCTAAAATACGTTTTTATATACAACTGAACACTTGTTTTTCTTGAAAGAACATAACAGAATGCTTAGTTTAAACATTGAGCTACAAATTAATTAATATTAGCCTACGTGAGAATTCTGCACTTCTCTTACAGTTGACAGCAGCCTTGGCCAAACTGTGTCTTTAAATGGCGTGCGGCGTACTAAGTAGAGGGAGGACTTGTGCAGTTAGTGTGTGAAGATCTCGTGATTCCCTATCAGTTTTACTGAGCGAACGCAGCTCTGTTCTCTGCTGTAATAGACATACAGAGGGGCGAACTGCTTTCCAGCCTGCATCCTGGTTATGAGAATCGCATCACCTTGGACCCGTCTAAACCTGGACCTAAAATTTCAAGTTATAGGAATGTACTGGATTCATAGTGTTTGGATGCCTTTGAAATAACTAAGGTAAGTGCAGCTGAAGATTTCATTTCATGTGTTTGACGCTAACAATGCATTCCAATGTGCACATATATTGCAACTACTTTATTTTTATTTATTTTTTAATTTTTAAATTTTTTTTGGTGATTAGTTAAGTAGAGAATGGTGTTCTTCTTTTTAAAAATTAAAATCCCAAATCTAGTTTAAATTCAGCCTTTATAAATGTTATTGCAACCTCTCATGTGGGATCTAAAATCAGAATTGGAAATTCCAAGAGCTTCTATAAGAGATTAATGTCGTTCTTAATATAAAATAGTTAATGCTTACATTGATCTATTAACAGAGCGTATTATTCTACTAACCTAAAATGACAATTATTAGTGACAATTAAAGTTAACAACTTGCCTATGTGGGAATATTTGTAAAATGTATTTGGATATATTATAGCAAAACTTATACAGTGCAGTATATACTTTCTTTTGGTAAAATATACATACATATATCAATGTACATGCCTGTATTATCTTGGACTGCTTGTTAGAAATAATGTCTTCCTGTTTTATGTGATGATGAAAAAAAGAAAGTTGTGTATTTTCTTAATGCCTGGCAATTTTTCCGTTCCTGAATGTAGCTATGTATTAATGAAACGTCCATAATAATGTGTAAACCCATTGCTGCAAAAGTGCCGTGACTTTATTTGAAGGTGATGTGTATTTGAGGACACAGACTCGATGTGTGTGCAGGTGCATTCTTGTAGACAAATATGTCAGGTTTGCGAGGGATCAAGAGGCAGCGAGAATATTTGTATAGGGATATAAAAGGATCAGAGCGACCAAACGGACGGGATCTTTAAACGTGATGTAGCTTCGCGTTTCACTGATGTTGATCCTGGAAAAGCAACGTGTCAGCAGTGGTGTCTCTTGAAAGAGTCTTACAGTTATGGGTTAACATACATTTAAGATTGTTTACCTGTTTATTAAAGTGCCTCGATTTGTCATTAATATAATATTTTTTCATCAAATCTATTTATAATAATAATAATAATAATAATAATAATAATAATAATAATGTATTGAAAATAGGTATCCAGACTTACGATTAGAACCAATAGAAGCATTATTCAAAATGATTAATTTGCGAGACCTCCAGTTGGGTTCCAGATATGAAGCATACCATTTTTGAACCCTAATTGATCTATGTGGAGCAGTATAAAAGACTGGTTCTTTATCGAAACAGAACAAAAGTGTAATGATGAACCCGACAAACTGCTATCTGCCATAACAAATAGACGCGTGGTTGGGTTACTTGTGCAGTATTGTAAGGGGTGAGTAAAATAATGTTTGTGTTTAAAGTACATATGTTTACAGTACACAGCAAGTGGAATGTACTGTTGTTTAATGCATTACGATAGGGTGGTTGGTCAACATTAAGAAGTTACAAACAATAAGTTGTATAAAAACATGCAGTCACTGGTCTCTAACAATAACAAGAATAAGAGTAATACTAATAAACGTTACATTTCTTCATGGTATGATGTATAAGGACGACATTATTGGCTGCATGAGGGAAATAGAGTTCATTTTGAGCAGAATAGTGACGGGGCTTACTCAAATCAGGGCTGCCTGTAACAAATTATACATAAACAAAACAGAAAGCATTTATGCTACTACTAACAAGGCCCATAAGGATATTTCATTTCAAAGGAATTTTAAAGAGATCGTTCTTTCGCAAAAAAGGAAAGCAAACAGGCTATCAGGCCTGTAGTCCACATTTGAAATAAATCGAACGAAGATCTGTTTTTTGCATGTCAAAAATTACTTTTCAACGATCAGTGCAATTTATTCATGCGTTGGTTTTAAATTGTTAAAATGTGGGCTGAACTAAGCATTTGCGAAGTGCGGTGACTCAATTTCCTAATTGTAATTTAGAAAAAAAAACAATCAAAAAAAAAAAAAAAAAAAAAAAAAAAAAAAAAAAAAAAAAACAGAAGTTTCGATGGCAATGATATTTAAAAAATGTTAATCCCTAAACAGTTTGAACAGTTTGGTGGTTTTTGGAGAAACTACCACTAGCGAGAGAGAAAGAGAAATAGACTATGTTATATCAATTCTTTTGTATTACACTTGGCAGTATCAACATGTGCTGTTCCAAAAGAACTGGTAAGTTATACATAACAAGTGGAAAATTACAAACGCCATTTTTAACAGCGTATACATTGTTCAAATTGTGTTTTATGCATAAGTTCAATTCTTCTTCTTCTTCTTCTTCTTCTTCTTCTTCTTCTTCTTCTTCTTCTTCTTCTTCTTCTTCTTCTTACCAAACCTTTTTATTAAAGCTGGATAGTCCAGTCTACACTGTTTTAGTTTTTTTGTCTATACAATTCCTGATTCTGTACTGCTCCCAATGGGGACATGAAGAATAGCCACTTCATTTAAACAGCTAATGTTCTTTTTTGTTCGATTATACCTCTACCCTTTCCAAAACCCTGGAGGTGACATTGGCAATTTCTGTGTTTTGTTACAGTATTACAATAGTTTGTAGTTGGTTGGCAGGCTATTAGCTGAGTTCACACATCAAGCAGGAAAGTCCAGAGGCGATCAAAGTAAATGTCACCTTAATGTCCGGAGAATAGTATGTTTGGAAGACTAGTTTACAATAATCTATAGCCTAATTATTCAATAGAAAAGATGATTTTAATTTTGAATATTTTGAACAGGCAAGATCAGCTTTTGGCTTAGTAAAGAGCCATATGAATACAATTCCAATATAAATATACAGCATTTTTTCAGTGGGATTACATTCTTAAACATTCACTATTATAATTATGTGAATATATCTGCTTGTTAGCTCACAGATACTCTAGTGCATGGTTGGTAACAATTGATGATAACCACACTGTATCCCGTAGTTTTTAGCATCAAGGAACATCAGTCTCTGCACTCAGCTTTTCATTGTTTCTATTGGTATTTTCCTCCCCTGTGTCTTGTATACTAGATGCCTTTCAGACAACAAAATGATTTACTGATTTATATTCATACAGACATTTCTCTATGGTGATTGTTTTCTTTCTTTGTAGAGAACTTGATGTATTTTCAAGCTACAGTTGTATATATAACAAATAATTAATGAGGGGATGGTAGGACCTATGATATCAGCACTTGAATTGATCAAGAAATTGATACCACCACCACCACCACACACACACACACACACACACACACACACACACACACACACACACACACACACACACACACACACACAGAGTTATCTTCTGATTCAAGTCCACTGTAGTGTCTGGCAGTACAGTAAGTGCAGTTGATGCTTCAGATTTCAGCTGCCTTTTTCAACTGTGTCTACACAAATCTGCCCTTTAAAATTCAATCTATCAAGCCATTATATTTATAAAAGGATTTTTTCTGCATGGCATCCAAAGTTCTATGCGTCTTTGTTTATACAGTATTGTACAGTATTATATGTACCAGGACTGATATATTTTGTTATTTTAATTACATATTGCTCATTGTGTTTTTGTATATTTGTATATTTTGTTGGTTTAGCTTTACATTTACTGTAATATATCAGGATGGTAAAGCATGTATTCAGCTCAACTGTTATTTCCAACTAGAATCAATTCTAGTTCTTGTTGAATATGGTTCTTAAATTACATACAGCATATGATTGACATTTAGAAGCAGAAGAGCCTTTTATAAAAACAAAAACAAAACATATCCCTTTATAAATAAATAAGTTAAATATTTACTGTAATGCAGGTAATATTATTGTGTAAACAATGATAGATAACAGAACAATCAGATTAAATAGATATACAATGTTATGTTTTGGTTTACTTCATATGTAACATATGAATGTTGTGTAAATTAGTAATATTAAGCAGTGTGATAAATACATTTTATGAACATGGAGGATTTATTAGGATGTGTGTTACAGGATAAAAAAAAATACACTTACTACCTTCTCATTCCGGTTTCCCAATCAGACATAAGATAGAACATTTCCTTTATATACAATGTAAATGGGATTTTCTACCTATAGCTTAGCCTTTTCACCCCATTCTCCCATTTCATCAATGCAGCCCCCTTAACAAAAAGAGCAAAGCATATGGATGTCCCAGTGATGTGAATGATGCCACTACAAACAGTGTCAGTTACTAGAACTTAATAGCTCTCTGTTTGAGTTAAATTAACAATGCAAGGCAGGTGGTTAAAAGCCTGCATTATGTTTCACATTATTTGCCCCATTCAGATTGGTCATGCTATTGTCTCTTGAAGAAAAGAGAAGGCTGCCTATGCCAAGGAGAGTAAAGTCAGTATATTGTATGCACATTCAACTGCTTTTAGTATTTTACCATGAAATATGAGCAATAGTAGTTACTCCTGTATTATTTGCTTATTGTGAAACAAAGCCAAAGTCATTTTTTCTTCTTCTAAATGATATAATTAAGTTAAGTTGTTTACTATATATTCATTACCTGCAGTGGCACCTGTTCCAATGAAGACATTGTTGCAAACAACATTACTCTTAATTAAAATGATTCAAACAGCCATTATTATTAAACTAAAATATTACAACAAATCATCCAAGCCAATCTTATAAACCTTAAACATTTTGATACTCGCCCTATAAATATACATGTGTTACAAAAACATACAATAGCATGTTTTTTTTGTTTTGTTTTTTTCCTGATAATCATGCCCTATAGATCCAAATCAGTCAAACTGTATGCGTTTTGTGGGCCTGTGTTTATCCCAAGGTTGCTTACTTCAAACCAAAACAGCACACCTGATCAAAATTGGTAAACCTCACATAAATCATTTCCAGGTCTATTTTTGTCAAAAATAAATAATGTTTTAAAAATAAGAAATGTCAGGGTTAAACTAAGAGAAAAGCAGTACAGCTATCGGCTAGTATAATTTACAAAAAGTCTGAATACAAATGTGTTCAGGTTTTAAATAAGATACATCAAAAAGAACAATCAACACCGTTTTTTAAAATTTTTGAACCAATTTCTGTGCAAGAATTAATGAGCTCCCATATATATATAAAAGCTAAATCCACTGTACATAACGACAAAAGCCTAGGCCCATGAAGTAAGAAATTCAGATGCTTAAGAGTAAAAGCCCTATGTTACCACACATGAAAAAATATTATAGCATTCAGCATTTGAATACATTTTTATATGTGGGTGGACATACATTCTCTGTCTGTTTTAAATGCTTTTCTTACATTGGATTTCCAGTGGAAAGCCTTTAATTTCCTCGTCATCAGATAAAAAAAGCATTGTGCTATTGATTGATAGCTGTGTCTTCATAAGAATAATGTGGGTAATTTCAGACTAGATGACCGATAACACAAAATAACTTTTGGAGAAAATAGCTTTAAAACTTTTAATTAGATTTTTATGCCTACTGCTTTAACCATTTAAAGATGTGTGTGCAGCTAAGTGATAAAGGGAGACACAGCAATAACTTTAAAGAGCAACCTGAATTCATATCTGAATGTGTAATTTTCTACACTTGCTGTAGTTTATGGTTGAGACTTGTATGTGTTAACATAAACCAAATACAGTAGGAGTAGGCCAATACCCTTAAAACATCAAATACTTCATAGCACAAATAAAGTTTTAACTAAACTGGCGTTTTAGTTTTTCAGTGCTGTGAAATTAATTTAATAGAAACTGTACAGGCCTTACAGAGCAGATGTTTGAACCACCAACCTAAATCATGACATTAACATTTGTTCCTGTCTAGAAAGAGACTCAAATAAACCCATTTATTTTCCTAAAAATATAAATTTGTGGAACTTTCAACTTGATATGTTCTCTCAAAATGTCCTTTGAAGATGTATAACACCCTGTAACAATTTTTTTTTTTTGTTCCTGGGTAGTAAGTGTTATTTCCTAATTGCTTATGCCTCAAAAGTATAGAAAATGGCTATTATTCCCCACAAACTTTGCTTTTGTGACCAGGACAGTGATATTTCAAAATATCACTATTTCCAATGGGAAAACTGGCAAATGTGTGTCTTTTCATTCACATTTGTATACTGTATTTACAGTATAATCGTAAATCTCGAAAAACTACTCACTTCTAAATCTTTTGTAGTCATTTTTGTATTACTTTAGTATAAATACATGTTAGTTTGGATTCATATGTTGTTTTTTTCTGACTTTATGTGAAAGAAAAGACACACATTTGCCCGTTTTCCCATTGGAAATAGAGATATTTTGAAATATCACTGTCCTGGTCACAAAAGCAAAGTTTGTGGGGAATAATAGCCATTTTCTATACTTTTGAGGCATAAGCAATTAGGAAATAACACTTACTATGCAGGAACAAAAAATGTGTTACATAGTGTAATTATAAATTTCTTCATATTGTTTTTTTTTCTTTTCAGGTTGATTATTTGAAGATCTGAAGCCAGGTTGTTGCTTCTAATGGGCCAAATAATTTCTAAGCCAACATGAAGAACAGTGTGTTTATTCTGGTGAAAATCAAAAGCATCATCTCTCCTGTGAGCCTGCTAAATTATTTCATGAATTACACAATCTGAGGATTCACTCCAACCTCTGCTCATTGCTTGAAGAAACTGTTTTCCTCCATACTTTCTCACATCCCTGGCCTATAGAGGATTAAACTTTTAAATAAACATAATTCATTGTTAAACACAATTTGGAGCATTTTATAATTTAAACAGTCTTAGGACTGGTGTTGTTTTTGGATTACAGTCAGTACTTTAAAAATAGAATTTCATTGGACCAATATATCACTTAACTTGTGTCAAATTGAATATAAATTGTTCGATATATTGGATATATCATCCTTTTAACCAAAGCAAATTCAATGATACCTTGCTTTTACGGATTATAGTTTCCTAATTTACAATGAATCCTACCTGCTTCACATTCAAGGCACACTTGTTGCTCAGTACTTTATTTGGCCTGTATTCTGGCCTTGAGTTTACAGGGACTCCTGGACAGTGGGCCCGTTACCTCCGCTGGGATGCCAGCACAAGAAGTGACCTAAGCTTTCAAATCAAAACAGATGTTTCCACTGCCCTGCTTCTCTATTTCGATGATGGTGGATACTGTGATTTTCTCCAGCTGATGATAGTCGAAGGGAAAATGCAGTTGCAGTTCAGCATTGACTGCGCAGAGACCACCATTGTCTCTGATAAAAGGGTGAACGACAGCAACTGGCACTTTGTCATGCTAAGTCGCAGTAATCTGAGAACTGTTCTAGTAGTGGACAGTGAAACACAAGCGGATGAGGTCAGGCCACAGAGACAGTACATGAAAATTGTTAGCGATCTGTTCATTGGAGGGGTTCCATTGGATATCCGGTCGTCTGCTTTGACTCTGCCCCCAGTGAAAGACCAGCCATTGTTTAAAGGAATTATCACAGATCTCAAGTATGGGAACTCAGAGCCCAACCTTCTTGGCAGTCAAGCAGTAAGATTGGGCATGGAAGGCATGTGCACAGAAAATCCATGTGAAAATGGTGGAAGTTGCTTGCTAATAGATGGGGAACCAAAGTGTGATTGTTCCATCACGGGATATATGGGACAATTCTGCAGTGAAGGTAGGAATGCTCACTGAATGAGAATATTTAAAACAAATTTACATTTTTTATTGTTAATTGAATTCCTACCTTATTGTTATACAGTCGTTGATGCATTTAATAGGGCAATATATATATATATATATATATATATATATATATATATATATATATATATATATATATATATATATAAACAGTGCTTTTAGTGCGTAAACTGTGGTTTTCCGGTTTACATTTGGTCACAGCTCCTTCCTTCTACAGCCATGGATTAGTATGGACAAAGTACTGGGTTCCTGAAATGTTTTTGTTTTTTTCCTCAGGATATTTTTTTTCCTCAGGATGTTTTTTTTTTTCAGTTGATTAATTTCTTACTTAAGATGGAACACTTCTGTTCTCGAATTTGTCTTTGATGTCCTGTCATGCTTTATTGAAGCATTTTTCCTTTGGGAAATTTCATTAACATATTTTATTATATTTTTTCAGATGTTTCAATACATATATTTTAGGCTTTGAGGACTATAAAACCTTTTTAAAAATGGACATGTTCTGCTGTTAAGCTTGATCCAAGTCTGTTTAAAATATATTATGCACTGCTCTAGAGAAAATATTTGTTCATATTTTGCAGAAAACTAAAATATCAAGGCGTCACTGCTGAGATTCATGCATGATCTCTGTATGATGTCGCTTTTATGACCCCCAATTGTCTTTGCTTTCACATTGAGAAACATGGTCTGCATATTTAATGTTGATTTTGCCTCTAGGTTGAAGAACAATCATGTGCAATTTACTGTGGTATATGTTCATAATTTAGTCTTTTTTTTTTAAATACAGGCTCTTTATTTGTAATTCAGTTCAACTGGACTTCAGATCTCAGCAATACATTAAGAGTGGTCTTCCAGAACTCTAGAGTAAATGTAGCCTCTTCGTGCTACCGCTGAAGAACATGGGTGTAACCATGCCTATAAGGATTTTCTATATTATGTAGTAACCAAGTCTGGAATTTCTTTCGTCCCAATCAGCACAGCAATTTATTCCAGAAGTGCTTTATCATTTTTTTTGTCTTATTTTCACTTTGTCATTAAATGACTTTCTGTGCAGCAGTTATTATGACCACACATCTGGTTCTCTGTCCCATTCAAAGAAAGTGTGTATGAGGCTCAGATGAGCGCTTATAACTGCAGCACAGGAAAAAAAAAAATAATGAAAATTGTAGGAAAATTAGAGTGGACCTGTGATAATATTGGCCAGAGGGCCATTGAGTCCAAAGCAGGCAGCTGCTGGTTAGTTGACCTTTGTCCTCCAGGAGCCAATAACTGTAATTGGCTGTTTAGAGGCAATTGGTTTGGTCCTGTGATTGAGGAACACCCATTGACCTTCAGTTATCCTGAGGTGAGGGAACATAATTCTTCATCCTAGTGGGGAAAAAAAAAACAGAAGGTAAAATAATAAGTAAACTAAATTAAAAGAAAAAAAAGGAAACATTTATGTAAGTCTTTAAATTCAAATAGTGTTGCTGTTAAAGAGAAAGTGTCCAAGTGACATTCTAGACACCCTGTAAAGACAGCCAAAGAAATAAACTTTCACTTCGTAAAATAAATGTAGTTCTTAAAATGTTTCCTACAGTTTTTATGCCCTTGAGGATTACCCAGCAATCAAAGAAACCTGAAAGGGCTCTCCAGGGACCATCTGGCAGAATTCATCTTAGCACTCTATCTAATTCTTATCAGTTTTAATTCATGAATTTTTAATTTGCTTAGTGTTTTTGACCACCACAAGCCTAATGCTTATTGCTGTATTTCAAGTTGCTAACTGATTTGGTTAATGCTTAAAAAATATTAAAGTAATCTTGCCATTTATGTCGCTTACTGAGATTTACAAATGTTGAACTACTATTTATATATAAACAATAAAAGGTTGCTACAAATATTATTTCATATTCACAGAGCTGTTATACCTTTAAAATCTGAAATAGAAATTAATCAGTTTCAATGAACAGGTAGTATGTATATAGGTAGTAAAAATGTTGTGTTTGTTTAAGATCAGTGTTTAATAAAGGATGTGTGACGGACTGTTAATATATGAAACACAGCCTTAGTAAATAACTTCAGTTTGACACAGAGAGATTAAGCTGACATAGAAGACCTGAGAGTTTTAAAAATGTGTTTTACCTTCTAAAACCCTTTAAACCCCAGCCACTAGGTGTTAGTGGCAATAAGTGAGGTGGTTTACAATCTACAACTTGAAGTTCTTTTTCTCATCAAATGTGTTTAGATTCTGCAGTCCTTACAGAATTCTGAAGGTACATATTGTTTTTTTTATCTCAAATAAAGTGTTTATCTTTCTATTTCTCACATCTTTTCTCAAAGATGTCAGGTCATTCAGTCTTTTAAATGACTTAGTATCCTTTTAAGGCTATATGTTTTCCTTATTACATTTCTTCTGTTTGGGAGAACATGATCGTCTTTTTCCAGAATCATCTTATGCTTAAATCTAATGTCCATCTGTGGATATTATTATATAAAAAGTCAGTTGAAGGGTAATAATGCATTATTAGAAATGGTTTCTTTCTGAGTATACCCGTCTTTCCATTATTGTGTGTTATGTTTATTTGGGTAACACAAATAAAATGATCAGAAGCAGTAAGATGACTGTGTGAACAGGCCTACTTTCCAATGCTCTTCATTGCAGACACACACCTCAAGTGTTGAGCTTGCAGCTGTCGATAACATTTAAAATGGCACAAATGATTCTGGATGAAATGTATTCTTTTTCAGGATATAAAATAAAGATTTCCAGCTATGGCAAATGCACAATTCCAAGCTAAAAATTAAATAGGAATTCACTTGTTCCCCACGAATAAACTTTTAAGCTATTTTATTAATACATTAGCAGTAAACATTAGCAGTAAAATTATATGAATACATTATGCAGCTAATGTCAAAAGAACGTTTCCCATTTTAGAGGCTGGACATCAATAGTAGACTGCACTGTTCTTAAGGCTGGCAGCAGATTTATAGGGTATAGATGTGACAGGCAGTTCAAGTTGATTTATAATATATATATATAATTTTCACTGCTGCAGTCTACTGATATGGGGGTTAGAATGAAATGTAAAGCTGTCTTTGAAGGACTCAAGTTGCTAACATAGGTTCAGACAATCAGCGTAAAAAAATTTGCTCAGGATCAGTGCAAAATGCAGAGCAAGCCTCTTGAGAATCATGCTGTTGCTAAAAATGTTTAAATGTTTCAGGCAGAGGCACCACCTATATCATTAATGTTTACTATTGGAAACTGGTTTACATGTATGTGTAATTATTTAAATAATATATTGATGCCGTAATTTAGTGTTGCATTCCATTTCATTATTTTGATGAGAGATCTGACATTTAGTCAAGTACTGAGGTAGAAAAGGGAACACTGTGATTTGTAAAAAGAAAGACATCAAAAAATAATATTCATTCAGAAAGATTCTGTGCTAACTAGGTCTATAGACCCTAGACATGCTATCAAAGATGACATCTGTTTAGATCTTTGACTTTGTATTTTTGTTATTTTGACATTTTCAGGAGAAGCAATGTCAGTAGTAGAAAAATATACTCGGAAATGACCATTGTATTTTAATCACACCACTGGCAAGACAAACACAGTAGGGGCCAAAAGGACTCCTCAGTCCTTCTATCTAGACATATTTTCTGGTTGTTCTCGTGTTAATGGCTGCTTGCCAGTCATTTCTACTCATGAGGTCCAAATGTATGTAAGCTGTAACAAGCCAGGATATGTATAGCAAAAATAGACAGAAACACAAAAGACTTAACAGTTGAGGCAAGATATATACCATTGGAGCCACAGACTGAACATATCTTCAGGGGTGTCCTGTGCATCCTTAAAGTTTAAAACAGTTAATACATGTGATAAAACAGATAATGGAGATAAATGATCTCCAGTATATTGTGTGTAGAGTTCAAACATTTTAAACTTAATTGCTTCTGGACTAAGTTAATATGTAATAAATCACTGATTACTAAGTACTAAATGCATCTAATAGAGTTAGACATGTCATTAGACTCTCATAAACTTACTAGGTTAATGGTTGTTTGTATAAAAGGAAATTAAGAAAGTTAGCAAGTAGGGAAAAGTACTATGTGATGTTTAAAATACATACAGTTACTCATAAAGTACCCAACTCACATCCAATGTTACATATTAGACATAATAAATGCAGATAATAGGTCTGCTCTCTTCCAACCTTCTCTACAAGTGTAAAATTGAAGGGAAAAAAGGCAGCCAGTTTTAAAATGGTTTATTTGTCTTATACCTGGTGCAATCAAAACCAGTGTATTTATTAACAATGACTACCCTTCATCTGTGTTATGGTGATCCAAAACAATTCTCATTAAAGTGCCATTCAACTCCAAAAATGATTATCCAGTAGGTTGTGTGTCTGCAATGAAAATACAATTGCTAGGTAAATAGCTGAAATCTGGTTCTCAATGCTATACACAAGCCCTGCAACATCATAAATTCTTTTCCACCTTAAGGAAGCATGTTCTTCAAACTTGTTTGAATTTATGGAGATTACTGTATGTGGGGTATTTTGTGTTATACAGGTAATAGAATATTTAATAATATTCTCTTAAGTCGTCTTACTGAGTTTTTCTTTTTAGATGAGTGTTGATCTGGTTCCAAAATCCTGGACAGATAAGATGATCAGTTTGTTGTCAAGTGATTTATTTACATGCACAGTGATTAAGTCTCTTGCATGTGCACATGTGTGCTATATGTTTTGCATGAAATCCTTTCCATGCAAAAACGAGTGCAAAGAGTGTTTCTAATGGTGAATTTTCTTCCATCTTTTTTTTCAAACGCAACTGCAGAAGTCAGACGTGTTCCAGGTGAGTATATAGTATATCTCACAGTTGGCGCGCTGTTTCCTACAAGGATGTCCTTAGGGACAACTAATGTGTGAACACCTCGTATTCTACAAAGACATTGCGTTTCTATCCGTCATGTATTTACTGTCTAAGTGACTACTTATTCAGAAGGTTTTGCAACAGGCAGACATTAAAATGAATCCATAAAGTTCAAATAAATTCAGTAGGAGCAAACTAAAGGAGAAACGCATTCTTGAGGATAAAAGTCAAATCAAATCACATTTGAAAGCAGAATAAAGGGGGGGGGGGGGGGGGGGGGTAAAATCATAACCACGTGGTGTGAAGGGTGAGTCATACAGCCCAGGGGATTCTGAAGGGAGTGTAGCATTGATTCCGGCGCTCCTGTGGGTTAGGGAGGCAAAACTGGCAGGGACTGTTTCCCCTCATCATGCTACAATGAATCCTGCTTGCCAGCCACCCAGCGATCTCAAAAGCGGACACCTGCAGGGCTGGCCTTTGTCCTCCAGAGCTCTGTAGCTCGCTGACATCCACTCTCTAGTTCCTGGGTGTAAAAGAGGCTGGCTTGGTTGTGATATCAGCGGACACCTACTGAACCATCAGTTCTCCTGAGCTATGTAGGGAATTGCTGCGGTGAGGGGAAAAATGATTGGGTACACTAAATAAAAAAAAGCAAAATTAAGAGGAGCTAGCCTAAATCCTACAAAGTAATGTATGTCCAAATACTGCAGCATAATTGGGTTTTGAGAAGACGGTGAAAAGCAATAAAAGAGTGAGCAGTCCTGAGGGTAACCAATAGCTGGTTCCACCACAGGGGGACGAGGGAAGAGAAGGAGCAAGCACGGGAGGAAGAAGTACATGAGTTCAAATTCAGCTCAGCGTTAGTTTTCCTTAAAAACAGCACTCAGTTTATCCAATAACAATATTCCACATTACTTTATGACTTTTTTAACTTTTGAAATCAGAATTACTTTTTAAAAAAATACATTTTATATATAATTGTCAGGATTCTATTCAAACACAGGCATGTACTAGCAGATAAGGGTTCCTGCATACTAATGATCTATTTTCAATAAATATTTGCACTAATTTATTATGATAATCTACGTCAATCCATTCTATAATTAAAAATAGTATTTTACTTTATAACCTACATTTCAATGTTCTTTCTGGCAATTCTTTAAAATTGCCTGCTATTGAAATGAGTTCTTTGTAAAAATCCATGATATTAATTTTAAGAAGCATGTGAATAGATAGCGAGTACACTAATAGGAATAGGCTCCTTGATTTGCAGATTGTTCCAATTATATCAAATTCACAGAAAACTCTTCTCTGTAACAGAAGCTTTTCAAGCTTCTTTGAAAAGCTTGCCTTAAGTGTGACCGATGCCATACTTGATCTTATGAAGTATGTGACATCACAATACCAAAAGTATTGCATTCCATTTTTCAATTTCCCTATCTTTCTTCTTCTTCAAGGTTTCTCACATCTGATGATGGGTGAACAAGGTATGCTTTCCTCGTTTTCTTTATCTGTCCCTTGGTAATTTCTTCTGCTGCTCAGTTTGAAAGCTTTGCAATGTGTGAAAATGTGATCAATGCACACGTGTTCAGTAGACATTTCATTAATGCAGTGATTTGTTTTGCTGCATTGAAGCTATATAGTAATGGAAAGATTGTTCTTAGTTGTTCAAGCATGACTGTAATATATGCTGCAAAAAAACTATATATGCACAAGGCTTTTGATGAAGTGCAATGTCTACGTGGTGTGCTTTTTAAATGGCAATTGAATCACATGCATGCACATATTAATATCCTAAAGTAAAAGTCAGTTTCACCTGGGCTATCTGAATGGAAATGTATGCATTTGAAATTTCTGCCAGGGTAAACAATGGTATTGTTGATTTTATTTCCTCTTTGTTTTTACTAGTTATATTTTGTTGCATTATTTGAGTTTGCCATTGCATGTACAGTGTGTTTTCATTTGCTGTGTCAAGTATGCTTACTAGTGTTTTTAACACCATGTTACTACATTGATTTGTAGTAATGCATATGCATTTATGTAGTGTTGATGACGGCGTGTTGCTTTGTCATTGTTGATAATGTGTTATCCTTCCCCTTTCTCATTGCTCTTCAATTGTGGATATCATGCACATTTTTCTCTCTTGGACCGCAATCTCCATTTCTGTAGGTAAAAGCAAAGGTAGATCCCTGTTTTATTACTTTACATATTGGCGATATGTATATTTAAAGAATCTATTACATTGTTCACTGTTTTGCTCCTTTTGTCAATCACAATCAGTTAAAGTTGAGTTAAAGTTTTGCATAGGCTTGTCATTCTTTAAGTGTGATGAAATGATCAAATGTCAGTGAAATTGTGAAATAAGGTTTTTATTAAATGTTTAAGACACGTCAATGTCGTTATACTGTATAGTTTTATTTTTTTTAAATACTCATGAAGTTTGGCTTTTTTGAGCAGTATCTCAAATGATATTGTGCAAGGTATATATGGGATGATTGCCAGAAATGTAATATTAATTATATAAGGGATGTAACCAAAGGCAGCTAAGTCATGCTTGTTATACACAGGATGCGTGTTATACAACGTGTGCATTTTTTATTTAGGCAATTACGGTAGTATTCCAGTGTAAATGGCTTTCTTGTCATTTTAAAAATACATGCCTATACATTAAACTTTAGATAAAAGGGTAATCTCCTGGGGTTAAAGAGCTGATTCATCCTGTTTACAGGATTTTAGCTTAAAGGGTATACCTGATTCTGTTGGGTTATAGTTCTGGAAACAGACATGCCTTACAGTTACATTTACACAGCTACAAACACAAAATGAATGTTGGATTGCAGCCTGGCATGAAACAGTAAATTATTGTCAGAAGAGATTCTTTGTCTGTCCTTTCCAGCAAATTTATTTTCCCCCTCCAATCCAGACAGTGGATCATATCCAAACATCACTCTCTCACTCTACTCTCCAGGCTTATTCCTCTTTCTAGTACTGCAAAGAAGAACTGTTAAGCAGTTGATTTTCGAAAAGGCAGAATGTCTGTGCTCTGTAATGTATGATATATTATTTATAGGTTTTATAAGGCCTGCTAGACATGCACAGTGCTTGTCAGCAGTCGGGAGGAAGGGATTTTGGTGAAACTCATGCAATGTTATTATTGCGCAGCAACAGTTACAATGCTAGTTTTTTGTGATGACTTTTTGACCATGATCGTACACCAGGGAATGATAATTGCCAACATGTTTAAGTCCAAGACAAGATTTGATTGTGTTGACTGTGCTCTGCTTTTTCTTCTGGGAGCTGCAACACAGATCCTCAGAACCATTTGTGTCGAGTTAGTGTCATGTCAATTAGACCTGGGCAGTTACATTGGTGATGAGCCCTGTCCAGCTGCAGCTAACTCTGGAAAGAGTCTTGCAAAAACTCACTAAATCCAAAGTTTTTGTTCTTTCTGCTTGTCCATGTGTAATACTTCAGGATGATAGATATATAAACTTTTTTAGTGTTGTGCACCTAAACATATTAGTATGACTAATTGTAATACAAGTATAGTGCACTTTAATGGAGATATTTACAATACATTTAACTGTGGAGTTTTTATTTTCAATATATTTATTTTGGCTGCCAAATCACGTATTCTTGCTTTCACCACACAGCAGACAGAAATCAAAGTAGTTTGAAAAAGTCAAAACTTTTTTTGGCTTTTCTCAATTAAGTCTTTTTTAAATACAGTAGAATTTTCAGTGGTTTTATTACATGTAGACACCTGCTATCTACATATACCCTCAATCTGGCGAATAATACAAGGCTACAGTACAGTAATACAATACTCATACTGTTATAGTTCCAAAGTCTTTAAAACTATACTATAAATCGAAAAAGGGCTACATTTAAGTTACCATTGAAATCGTAACTGCAGCAAAAACACGGATGTAAGCATCCATGAAAACCTGGGTTAATGTTGTGCTTGTTTTAAACAAAATGCATTCGTGCAGCTTGCCTCCTTTGGCTTGAAAAAAAAGAAAACCTGTGCTTTGTTTAAAACTAAAATGTTCCTAGTAAGATTGCTTGTAATGCTTTAAAATCCATCTCATCTTTCTGGATGCATTTGTTGCTACAGTAATTTTGCCAGCTCTGTGACCAGCATGCCTATAGACCGCCTATGTGGTTGCATTACAGTCGTGGTTGACTGATTGCGTAATTCCAGTTGAAAGTGGGGTGTTCGGTAGACCGGTCAGTTCGGAACTTTGGTGTTCGTAACTCTGGGGTTCTACTGTAAACATGGTTATTTTGATATTAGGCTATTGGGGAATTTTATATTTGTCTATGCAATCCGATTCATATATATCGAGCTAAAAAGCAAATCAACAGTGTTTTTTGCACTGTGTAACATGATTACAAGCTGTATTATTTATTCATTTACCAGTTTTTGTCTGCACCACTGTTATTTTTAGATCATCCTTTCTGACTGTTTTGACTGTTAAAGTCCATTAGCGTTACTAAGTCTTGCAGAGTACAAGCATGTTATAACAAATCAGCTGTTCTGTCTGCTTGAATCGTGAGAATGGAAAATGTTTTGAACTCATTCACTTCAGTTCAACAGTGCTAAAGGATAACTCAGCTCTGTATCGATTGTTTAAAAACTGCCTGTTTTTTTTTTGTTTATTTTTTTTTTCCAACCTGGCAAACACAATCTTTGGAAGCCCTAGGATCATCTACAGCATATGTACTAAATTCATATACAGTACATGGTCATTTATGCATTTTATGGCTTTAGTGGCCCTAGATTTTTATTTTTAATGAGCAACTCTTGCATGATATATCTTAAATAGGGTTGCTGTGTTGATATGGCTTGACAGTCCACCAATACATGAAAACCAAAATGTGGAGCTTGTCAATCTCAAATTCAAACAAAGTCCTTTTATTTTTTTTATTTTTTTATTTTTTTAACTAAATACTGTATAACTACACCTTGTTGTTATACTATGAATACCACTGCATAGCAAAGCAGGCCTTGAACCATATACAGTATTGAAATAAATAAACATTGCTGCATCAATCTTCCGAGTTCACTTATTCTTGTTATGAAATATTACTGCAGCAATGGCTGGAAGGTACATGCATAGTCCTGGGTTCCTTTTAAACTGTATCTCTTTTGTATTTAGCATTGCATTATGTATATAATTCAACCAATTATCTCACAGGTGAATGGATTTAGATTGAGCAGAGAAATAGGGTGGGGTTAGAGTAAGGATTTTTGAGATAAGACAGCAGATAAGACAGCAAGATAAAACCTGGGGGGGAAATGCATTGATCTAAGCACCAGCTGGCATGCAAAAACTGGGCTTTCTGACCTGGAATTCACATCCTGATATTTTTAGCCCTGATCTATTAGAAGAAACATTACATATTAGATAGAAACAGTATATATCAATATGTAGGTCAGTGAATAAAACTAGAACAATGTGTTCAGACTGCATTTTTTTATTTAGATTTAAAAAAAAAATGATTTGTAGCTATTTGCTCTCTGCTGAAAGGTTGAGGTCATTGATTTTAAATGTCATCATCTACAGGGGATTTCACTTTAGCTTGGAAAAATAGTAAAATATGTCTGCCCATCATTTGTCTTACCTGTTACTGCCTTGGAAATGCATACATAGGTAATTGAATCAAAATGAAATAGATAAAATCTCGGTGGAAGGCCAACTGGGCTGAGTTATGCTGCATGTGAATAATATCACATTGTGATATTGAACCGCACAACCGTGATGTAAATATATTATGCTATCCTAAAAATGGCTTTATTAAAAATAAATAAATAAATAATACTGTACTTGTAAGCTAGTCCATTTTTTTTACTACCTTTTATGAACTTTAGTATCCATTTGACTCCTCATCCTGATCATTTTCTTTTTTGTCAAAGCCCAAGCTGCAAAGCAGACAACGTTTTTACATGATAACGTCAGAATTCATTTATCTTTTGTATTGTTATTTTACAATACATCACATTACCTTGTGGAATATTAACTTTTTAGTATCTTAGTTGGTAAATGTTCATCTGGGCTGTGTTTTGGACATACAATATTAAGTTCTACAATAAAAGCTGGAAAGTAAAAAAAAAAGGCTACATTTACAATGAAAATAGAGGTAGTATACTATGATCGCTGTCCTCTCATTCCTGAAAATAAAATCCCTTGACCCTGTCCTTTTTAATTTTGACAAGGGTTTACTTCTAAGTGCCATGCCAGTGGATGTCATTTTATGGTAATTAATGAGGAGTTATGCTAATACTGAATGCAGCACATCATAGGAACATACCAATAATTAACAAACATTGCACTATAAAGGGTGTTTACAGCGACTTTCTCCAAGGATGGTTACATGTAATTATTTGTTAAATGTTTCTGTTAAGGGATTTCTAATGTGCTGTGCTCAAATTGGGCCAACATGCTATCTCTACTGCTAATAAAATGATGTTTTTTTTTTGTTTTTTTTAAATTAAGAATTGCAAATATCAGAATCACAACACTGTAATATGAACTTCATAAACGAATGCGTCGTGTAATTTTCAGAGAGTCTATAACTACTATAATTATTATATGAGAAGTATTTTGTATTAAACCGAGGGATTCAATGCTATGTTCTTTAGAACAGTAAGCTAAAGATTTATTAATGATTCTTTAATTTGAGCCTGAATTTGACCCATTTTGACTCATGGAATGATGTTAGCCATACCACTGGCTTGCTCGCTAGAGACGTTCCACACATGAAATGCGCTTTTCCAAAGTCTAGAAAAGTACTGCTATCAACTGAGATATGTGATTATTCCCTTTATTTTTATTTTTGTTTTACTCAGAGGTGTAGGACATCTTCCTCAGGAAGGTCATTGACAACTCCTCAGCAACCCTAAGGGAACATTGTAGTCCTGCTATGATAGCGCAGAGAAGAAACGAGCGGACAAGAGCCATGCAAAAGCAGGAATATGAGAAAAGGCTGCAGAACTAGCTGTTAGGTGCTATATGCTCTGGGGATCGCTTTTTCATTAATTGCATCTTTCCAATGTAACCCTCGACTGCAATTTGTATATTTATTTTAATCTATAAAACAAAAATTCTATCCTACATATAGATTTATAGAATAACCCATCGAAAATACTATAGTATATGGCACATCATGGTGTTTTATGGAAGCCATACTAATCTGGTGATTACTTTAATAGTTGTTACACTTAAGAGTATATCAATAAATATATTATTAGTCTTTTTTTTTATCATCGTCAGGTTTACCTTGAAGATGTTGCACAGGCACAGTAGAGTGCCATGTTCATGCTTTTAATATGTCTCAACAAAAAAGAAAACAGCATTTATTTATTTATTTATTTACTATTTTTTTAAACATTTTCTGAACTACATGTTTCTAACCCCCTTGACCTTCATATACTTCAGTCTTCAGTCTTTGGAGATTCGTATTTTTATGGTCATTTGATGCTTCACTGCTGGAAGATAAATGAGTCAAATCACTGTCAGCAGAGCTAACCACACAAGCCATGTGTAGAAGAGATACTGAAATCTTTATCACATGTTTAAGCTAGACATTTCCATACATTATGTATCATAATTATATCCACAGTTAAAATATTTTTAACTGACATGTCAGATCATCTTGATGATGTTTTATTTGTTCTCTGGCAGTGACCTTATTTACTGCCTGTATACACAACTTGTTCTGTACTATAGTTAAGACAATGCAGTATTGCTAATGGCTGGTTTCACAGATTAGCTCTAGTCTTAGATAATATTAGTAATTTCAAGATTAGTGCTAAGCAGGGTCTGTGAAACCAGGGGGACGTGTTTAATTTTTACCCTCCTTAAAAACAGTTCAGCTATTATTTTGAAGGAAATGCAAAGCACAGGACTTGATTTTGAGTAGATTCTGTCTATGCTGACTACTGTTCTCCTCTCATGTGTTTACTACAAATCACCCTTTTATACACATTTGCACCTGACGCAAGTAAAAACTCTTTAAAAGGTGAAGCAATGTGATATAAACTACTTCACTGTGTTAGTTTAAAAACATTTATCTTCAACATTCTTGGAAGCTTTGTAGCTGGCTCATCCATGTGTATAAATTCAGTGAAAAGAAACAAAGCATTTTTTTTTTTTTTTTTTTTTTTCTAAGCATGTTAAGTACAAAACGCAGTGTGCCATCTACTGGAATAACCCAATCATCCCTACTTGGATTTCTCCTTTGGAACATTCTGCATTATTTAACATGTTTGGAACATTTTTTAAACATTTTAAACATTCTGGCTCTAACTGTCGATTTCTGTTACTTAAAGATAACTCACATATGAATTGCCTGTTTTTAATCCTCTTGAAATCACTTATAATTTCCAAATAATTACTTTTAAAACCAAATATGCTGGTGGATTTCTCATGGTTACTGTTTTTTTTTTTTTTTTTTTTTTTTTTTTAATTTCTGTACAGTTGTGTATTTGTTTTGGTAAAAATAAAATAGCTACTGCTCTTTGATCAGGTGACATGCATTATGAGATTTTTTTACATTTTGTTTTATACTGATCACATTTTTAATTTGACATAGTACAGCTATATATATATATATATATATATATATATATATATATATATATATATATATATATATATATATATATAACCGATATAATATATAGTTTGTGATATTTGCCTGCATTTCTACTCTTCAGGTCATAAAGGCTATTCAGTAGAAAGGTTTTAAAGCTTTGATTAAAAAGCATGTCATCTCTCAAGATAATTCTTTGATCTTGGGAAACAAGATAGTTGGATGAGCTGTGCTGTTTATTAAACACTACTCAGAACACACTCATTATCTGTTTTAAGACTTACTGAAGCTGTAGATTTATCAGTGAGGCAAATAATAAGTATAGGAGGTGTGCCACATTGTGTGACTGTCATTTGTAGAATGCTAGGTACACATTCAACATTAAATTTAATATCGCAGTGGAGCTGTTCCTGGGGGTGTTTACTTTGATCCATACAAATCTCAGATGGCTCTTTAAGGCTTTATCCAGGTGTTTTATGATGCAAACAAATCTTGTCAATGCAAAGTAGGTAAAACATTTTTACATTTGTGCAGCTCCTAAAAGTGCCTATCCTTCCACCTGTTAGTTCACAATGCATACAACAAGCTGTGGTTTTGACCAAAAGAGGATTAAGTGGGCTCTAGCATTAATATTTAATAAGAAACTGTAAAGTTCCAATTTGAGTCAAACTATAACATCCAATACAACATTAACCACAGTAGTATACTTTTGGGGGGGATTGTGTATATATAGTGCCTTGCAAAAGTATTCAGACCCCTGACCAATTTTCTCATATTACTGAATTACAAATGGTACATTGAAATTTCGTTCTGTTTAATATTTTATTTTTAAACACTGAAACTAGGAATCAATTATTGTAAGGTTACATTGGTTTTATGTTAGGAAATATTTTTAAGAAAAATAAAAAACTGAAGTATCTTGCTTGCATAAGTATTCAACCCCTGTGCTGTGGAAGAAATTGCCCTAACGAGGACACAATTACCTTACCATTGGCCTCCACCTGTGAACCATTAAAGTTGCTGTCACATTTTCTGGATAAAAACCCCACTGTTGAAGGATCATTGGTAAGGCTGTGAATCTGAAGGAAAATGAAGACCAAAGAGCATTCTACAAAAGTTAGAGATAAAGTAATACAAATGCATAGATTAGGAAACGGGTACAAAATAATATCCACGTGTTTGGATATCCCAGTAAGCACAGTTGGATCAATAATCAGGAAGTGGAAGCTGCATCACACCACCCAGGCACTGCCAAGAAAAGGCCATCCCTCTAAACTCAGTGCTCAAAACTCAGTGCTCAAACAAGAAGCAGACAGCCACAGAGAGGCAAACAATCACTTTGAAGGAGCTACAGAGTTCAGTGGCTGGGAGTGGAGTAATGGTGCACCAGTCAACCATATCAAGAGCTCTGCATAACACTGGCCTGTATGGGAGGGTGGCAAGAAAGAAGCCGTTACTCAAAAAGTACCATCTGAAAGCACGACTGGAGTTTGCCAGAAAGCATGAGAGTGACCCAGCTGCAATGTGGGAAAAAGTTTTGTGGTCAGTTGAGACCAAGATTGAGCTTTTTGGCCAAAACTCAAAAGCGCTATGTGTGGCGCAAACCTAACAATGCCATTGCCTCAAGACACACCATCCCTACAGTGAAGTAAGGTGGTGGCAGCATCATGCTGTGGGGATGTTTCTCATCAGCAGGGACTGGGCATCTTGTTACAATTGAAGGAAGAATGGATGGAGCAAAATATAAGAAAATACTGCAAGAGAATCTGCTTCAGTCCGTTAAAAAACTGAAGCTTGGGAGGAAATTCACCTTTCAGCAGGACAATGATCCCAAGCACAAGGCCAAAGCAACATTTGAGTGGCTCAAGAACAAAAAGGTGAATGTCCTACAGTGACCCAGTCAAAGTCTGATCTCAATCCCATTGAGAATCTGTGGCACTATTTGAAAATTGCGGTCCACAAGCGTCATCCAACCAACCTGAACAACCTGGAGCAAATCTGTCAAGAAGAATGGGCCAAAGTCACTCCGACACTGTGTGCAAAACTGGTACATACTTACCCCAAAAGATTTAAAGCTGTTATTGCAGCAAAAGGTGGCTCTACCAAATATTAATGTGTGGGGGTTGAATACTTATGCAAGCAAGATATTTAAGTTTTTTCTTTTTCTTAAAAATATTTCCCAACATAAAACAAATGTCACCGTATAATAATTTATTTTGAGTTTAAGTGTTTTAAAATAAAATATCGAACAGAACAAAATTTCAATGTACCATTTGTAATTCATTAATATCAGAGAATTGGTCAGGGGTCTGAATACTTTTGCAAGGCACTGTATATATATATATATATATATATATATATATATATATATATATATATATATATATAATGTTTGAACAACTCTGAATTATTACAAAAAGAATCTTTAGAAATCTCTTTTTTAAACTCCTCTTGAACCTCTTTGATGTTTTTCAGAACACTACCTTCACATGCATGTGCTTTGAGAGGCATTATGGGCACAGTACAGAGGGGTTTTTTGTGGCTAAAGGTACTGATGCACTACAAACCCTTGAAGAGTTTCTTTAAACCTCTTAGATTCTCTGTCAGGTGTTTTGATGGTTTTTTTTTTTTTTTTTTTTTTTTAATATGGCTCAGTATGACAAATCAAAACCATAGACTAGAAGTGGAACTGTGCCTGTGAAGTAATTAAGGAGCTGGTCTTCAAGCAGTTGGTCTATAAGGTATCATTGGTCTATATTACATGATATTTCATTAATAACAAGGAGATTACATATGAAGTAACACATGATTTTCTAATAATTGAGCTGCAAAATGGACACATTCAGCGCTTATTCATACATTATAAAGATCAAGCATGGTTTGGCACTTATATTCACCATAAGCTTAGGGTTACACAGACAGCTGGAGGCGCATATCAGCTCGTAAACAAACAAATCTTAGGAAGGCACTTCAAAATTGAATTCTTTTTGTGTTTGTTTTTTTTTTCTTCTTTTAGTATTATTAGTATATTAAGTAGATGCTAACCAGAGGGCTACTGAGTTTAGTCATGGAAAATAGATCAATAATAATAATAATAATAATAATAATAATGATGATGATGATGATGATGATGATGATGATGATGATGATGATGATGATGATGATGATGTAAATTTAATTAATAGTGTTCCAATGTACCTATCATCACATGTAGGCAGAATAAAAGTCTTTCAATCTATTTACTATTATCCAATTATTAACCAATAATTAGATTCCCTGGAGCAGAAATGCACCATATGTTGCTTTTAACTGACCTTATTGATCCTTATTATATGGAACAGGAAAAGACAAGGCAGGCATTGTATCTTAATACGATTGTTTAATACTGACAAGTGTGAAATGGGAATATTTCTTTTTTTTTAATGATCATTGATTTTGGAATCATCCTGGGTGATTGAGGAATTATTGTTATTAAAATGCAACGAGTACTGAATCATTTGCCTCTAAAAAAGACAAGAGAAAGCAAAGTCTGGCAGTGCTTAAATAAATGGAAGGATTATTTAATTGCTTTGTCTGAATTAACTGTAAAAATGAAAGGTTAGTCATCGCTTGATAAAAAAAGCATGACAATTATGCAAATCAATTTTCAACATGTTTAGTTAAACAACATTTCTATAAAATATATATATAGATATATATTATAGTATATATAATATATATATATATATACCATAAAAACACTTTTTATTATCCAAGAGCTAAATGCAGATTATTTTTTTCATTTAAGAACCATTCATAATTATGATTACAAAAATATACATCATTGAAAAATGGCACATATTGTAAAGTTCAGCCACTAGAAATTAAAAAGCTGTGAAACAGCGATAAATAATCTTTACTGGAAATGTTAAACCTGGTAATCCCTCCCCCTTTGAACATTTCATTAAAAGCATTAACGTTTTGCTAGACAATGAAAAAAACAGCCGCATTTTCCTCACTTTCAAGGTTTCCCTTTTCTTTGCATTCTTGGGGTATATCTGAGTGAAGGCTCGGTCCTCTGGGTAATCAATAGTTCTCTCAACCGTAACATGGCTGCCATGGTTACCATCTGCAGTCAGCAGAGTTGGACTCATTGAGATGCAGCACTGCTCTCTACAGCTTGTCTAAGGCAAAGTGCTACCAGAGTGGATCTTATTTTAGGTACAGTTTAGTTTCTTGAATCCCTAGAGGATTATGAACTGTATTGTACATTATTATTTTTATCTCTCAGTTGACTATTTAATATCTTGAAGTATAATTAATAAGCTTACTTCTACAACATTCTCGTGTTGTGTCTTGTTCTTGTGTTACTTTGTTTGTTTAAGTAACATTCTTAGTAAGCTTTTTGGAGCGATGAACAGTGTGAATTCAGTTTTGTTGAAGGCATCATCACATTAGCTGCAGGGTCTGACACCATGCCAGTTCATTTTATCACCTTGTCCCATGCTCACTGAGGTAAATGGCAAAGCTGTTTTTAACACATTAAAGAATCATGTGACCCATCTATGGCGTAACATTTGTGACCTTTGACCTGCTGCTTGTTCACAGCTGCATAGCACTTTGAATTTGTGTGAAATATGATGTCTTTTAACTATATTCAAAACGTTGTGTTGTGTGGCAGAAGAAACTATGCCACAACCGTTCTGTACTGTGCAATGAGCTTTCCTTGCCCTTGCCACAAATTACAAACATTTAGTGAACAGATTCATTTTTCAGTGAATAAAAAATATGAATTCTATTTTATTGTACTGCGTAAGATAAACAACAATGTGTGCACTTTTGAAAATAGCTTATCTTTAGAAATATATATATATATATATATATATATATATATATATATATATATATATATATATATATATATATATATATATTTTTAAATGTACCTCCTTGGTTTTATGGTTAGTCATAAGGCATAGTAAAAAAAAAAAAAAAAAAAAAACATTTACCAGCGGACACACATGATTTCCCTGCAAAAGCAAGATGCCTGGCTTAAAGTGGACCAGCCAAGGCATGTGAAATTGAATACATTTTTCAAAAAACAATAGTATTGCACATGATTGATGACACATCATTTGTTATTGACAGCACTTGACTAAACTGGTGAGTCTACAGTTTAAACTGTGGGTAATGGTGAACCCACTTTATTTTGAATACAATCAAATTTAGGAACATGATGTACTATACTTCTGGAATCCCTTTTTTAAATATGTCCCATTTAATTCAGATAATAATACCAATGACAGTCCATTTAATTGATGACGGTATGAGAAGGTAAATATGGTGTTCACAATGACATCCTTCCAGTTACAGACGTTTCCTTATATATTATATTAACACCATTTTGTTTTCTTTCAAAACTTGTGGTAAAAAAAATGTGTAAGATATACAGTTTAATATTGACTCTTATTGTTTAGAGTTGTTTTTTTTCTTTTTTCTTGAAATCAGTGTTGCTTATTGTACAGTTAATGAACATATGTTTATGTTTCTAGCATTCAAATATAGGCCATTCACCAGTTGGGAATAAAATGAAATATATATAGAATTGTGGTATTACAGGGGGGGGGGGGGGGGGGGGGGGGGGGGGGGGGGGGAATGATGACCGTTCGTATTCTAGTTTAATATTATTATAAGGGCGAGAATTAACAGGGATCTCCCAGTAAATCATGAGCCCACTCATCTTATCCAGTCATGTTATAGCACTCATCCAGTCTTGTTATCCCACTCAAGTGAGATAACAAGAATGTATCCCACGCTAGATATACACACCCTTGTGGTATAACTAGTGTGAGTGAGTGAGTGAGCTGTGATTTTTGTATTGTTTTGTAACAGTGTAATGAAATCTAATGCCCAGCCTACAAGTGATTTGTTCTTTTGTTTGAACCGTTATTTTGGCCTCCGTGCCGTGTTTACTTTGTTCCTGTTTTTGTGTTTGTTTAATAAATGTGCGCTTTAGTGGTTGAACTGCAGCTTCTGTTTCTGGGTCTCTTTCCTGCCAGTAACCGGCCTGGGCCATGACACTATCCTGTACACCTGTGATTGCTCGGCAGAGGCAGATTTAACCCCACCCTTGCCAACCTCATATTTCCATACACTCTTTACAGCAGCAAGGTTTCTGCCCTGCCACATACATTATATATAAAATGTATTTTAATTGTTGCTAAATGTTATAAACGGTAACATTTGTGCTCCATTCTGAGTGCACATTTCACAGCATTCTAGAGTCATGATGACAAAAATCAATGAGAGCCTTTCAGTGCAATTCTTGCACTTAATCACCGTCATAGCATGTATGTTACAAACATTCAAGGAGGTTCGATTTGTTACTGACGAACCGCAAATCAAATCAAAGTATACACAAAGTCTAGTATATATGAGCACTGTAGCAGTGCTATAAAAAATAATTGGAAGAAAAGCCCTGTGGTACTGGTGCCATTCTGTTATTGAAATCCAATAGTCTCAGTTTGCCTGATGGTGGGTTCATATTTCAATCAACAATAAAAAAAATGACTGTGCAAACATGTGTCAGATCAACTAGAAACGATCTGGCCAGGTCTAACATTTAGTGTTTCATGCAATGAAAAGAATGATCGAACATGTACTTTAAAATGGTACAGTTATTGTTTGTTTTCTTATTACAGATTCACTAAATAAAACGTGATCCGAGTTTATATACCATTGTATTTTACTGTATATTGTTTCATCATACTGTCAGACTCCGTATTAGTTGTTTAAAACAATTCAAACTGAATGATTGTAACACTTCTGCACTTCATCTCAATCACACACACACACACACACACACACACACATACACACACACACACACACAAACATTAAGTTACGATGTATAGTCTCCTTCATTGTATTTGAAATATAAAGCAATATTCCAGGGAGAAAGATTTAGTGTGTCAGTACAATGATAAGTCAATCTAGTATATAGAAGAATTGCAGGAAAGGAAACAGGAGGTGTCAGAAATGAATATGCCAATCTACAGTATGAAGTTTAGAGAGCCTATAGTATATTCTGTTTCTATGATTTCATATTTTAAACCAGGTGAGACAAGACATTTTTGGAGGTCATCAGATCTCTGTAGATCTGTGTTACACATATTTAGTTCAGATACAGATATTTTACAAGAACATAAACTCAAGTGCTTCTTAATAGAGGTGTCGATAAATTAGGTCCAGCTATAAGCCTACTATTAAAGAAAAAAGTCTTGAGAAACTGTTAAAACCTTTTTTTAGCTGTCAATATTATATCAGTTTACATTTAAGCGATTTATGGAAATTAATGCTCCACCATTATGGACCTCTAGAAACAGTCATTTGAGAGGACTAAAAATGCATGCAAGAGATGAATGAGAAAGATAAGGGGATACAGCAGAATGGCAAGAAATGTGAGAAAAATTACAATTCATGTATGCTTTAGTATGGGGGAGGGGTATGGTATATCATGTTGAAATACTTGACAGGGCACCTTGGTAAATATTTAACCAATTATTAAGTTGCAAACCTATATTTATTTATTTAGTTATTAATTTTAATTCTAGTGGAGGTTTAATGCATGTAAGAGCATAGTGATTTGGAAGTGACCGGGCCACGTACTGCTGGGATACATACAGTATTTTATGTATGGTACAGGATTTATTTGTGGTTTTATAGTTTCCTGTGAAAAAGAATAAGGATCACTCTTAAAGTGCATTGAAGACTACAATGTATAACAGGAGTTATTGTGTTCTGTCGTGATACAAATGCACACATTTGAAAATTGAAAATACATGACATCGAGACAGGACTATTAGGAAATGCACTATAGTTATGATAAAGGTAAAGGTTTTTTTTTAGGAAACACGTGCCATATCATATGCAGTAAGGTGGTTCAGCAGTATAAATGGTGTTCCTGAGGTAATGATCTCTCTTTGGTTGTCCATGGTTCAATTATATTCTCAGTCATATATAAGAGATGAGAAAACATAAATAACAGGTGTCAGTTTCATAGCAAGTTGGGGACAGTACCTGGTTTAAGTTACCCTACCTGTAGCTCAGAAACCCGAGAATGTAAGGTGATTCAAGAGACAAGATAGAGTTCATGACCTCCTGCTGCTCAGTAATCCTTTTCACCTAGAAGCTGTGGCAACAGATTCAAGACAAGTTTTGTAATATGTTTGCTTATACAGTAAAGGCATTTTATTATTTTGCAGAGTGAATTTTGTTCCAAGACATTTAAATTAAGGTCTAACACATTGAAAAACAGTGACGTGTCTTTACACTATTAAGGACATATTTTGTTAGGCTACTAATCCAAAATACACAGACCTCTGTTTTAAACTGGAACAGAACCAAATAAAGAACGGTTTTAATTCACCCATCCTTGTTATGGTGATTTATATATGGAAATTCAAGTAGGTCGTAGGAGTGAAGTAATCAAATAAAATACACATGAAACCAGCAAGAGGAAAGTATGAAACGGATTTACACTGTAAAGTTTCACTTTAAAGCTTTTCAAACTCAATACACAGTGAGTTTTGCTGGGAACCATTGGAGTATGTAAAATAAAATCCTCCAAATCTCATGGTTTATCTAACTTTTATAAAGATTCAGCAAAAACATGGTTTTCCTGTTGTTCAGATATGTGGAATAGGGGTGATATATAGATGTGCCACATTGTATTTTGAATATTACATTTTTTTAATATACTCTTACTTGCTACAACTGTTTAAATAATGCACCTGTATTTTGTCTTTTCATTGTTATCATCCTGGCAACGTTTTACGCTTATAACTTTAAAGTCTGTTTCAAAGTTCTTTTCAAAATGGCCACTCTAGTGCACTGGGGTTTGAGATCTGTTATCTAAATCACTGCAGAAAGAGTGATTTAAAAAAAAAAAAAATAAAAAAAAAAAAAATAAAACATAACAACAAGTGCTCAGGCTTTTCTGTTCCACACCACATCGTGGAACATTATTGCTGTGTTACCTGTTTGACAATGTGGGGAATAATCCTTACATTATCAGTGTACAGGAGCAGACATTTTGAAAAGAGCTTTGAAACAGACTTCAAAGTTATAATCATCAAAAATTGTCAGGATTTAAACAGCTGTAGCAAAACATGGCAACATATTTTTCAGAACCCCGCTACTTACTCTTTGAACCACACAACTGTTCAGTGGGAACTGATTTCCAAAAACTGATATTATTCAAAAGGAATACATCTTACAATGTATATATTCGTATGTGTTAATTGATTTTTTGGGGGGAATAAATCATGTCCAGAAATTATTTGTGTATGCATATATAACGTGCTAAAGATAAAAAGGTTCAAAGTTTTTAGTAGGACAGATTGTGTCCCCGCAGTTTTATTAACTAAAGCTAAGTCTGTAATTTGCAACGCTGAATCTGCCAAATTATTTAAAATACTTTTTTTTTTCTTTTCTTTTTAAACATAACCCATTGTTATGCAATGGAGTAAAGATAGTTTATCAATAAGAGTTATTTTGCTACGACTTCTACTCGTCACGTGTTAATATCAACAAGGAATCAACACAAGCTGGAACCATGGCGACTGAAAACTTATCTCAAAGATGAAATCAAGAAAAACACTCCCCCAAGGGCTGGATAGGAGATAAAAGAAAACTCAAAATGTTATAACATTCACAAACTTCAACGTTTATTTCTCATGTCATTTAAAAATCCCCCTGTTTGCTAATGTTGCCAGAATTGAACTTGTTTAGATAATAAATTTCAAAGTAAATCCAAGTGTTTGTGTTCTTCAGTTGGGAATAATGAACAGCAGGGTGCATCGACCCAGTTTTATTTTACTGCATTTGAGTTCAAATTAAAGTGAGGGCAGGGGAGGTTGGGAAGCAACTTTTATTGGATTAGACAGGTGATTACAAGTATGAATTTAACATTTAGTAATACAAGGTTCACATTTGTATTATTAAATGTAATATTTGTTAAGCTTTATTCATTATTCATAACATGATGTATTAATACAACATTTCTGTTTGGCTAACATTATGCAGATAAGCTGTGAACCTTAGAAACTGACAATAGTTTATTGTAAGCAGGTGAAGCCTCCCACTGTGAAGCAGAATATTATTTTCATTAATGAGTATGAAAACCAGAGTACATCAAAAATGACTAGTATTTATATTTACTACTTTTGAATGTGATGTTTCACAGCAGATTTCATTATAACATTCTAATTGAATTGAAACAAATAAAAATAATCCTAGATTTATTTTTGCTACCCTAGCTAAATTAATGAATTCTTCCCCTATTAGTCCTACCCTTGACATTGGCTCCTCTCACAGCTGCAATGACGACTTACATTTCTTTAAAAATAAAATACTAGCCAATTAGAAATGAGATTCCACAGACACCTTCCATTAAGGAGGAATCTGGCAGAATTTTACCAACTACACCTATTAAGGCTACTATGGGAGCTTTTTCTTTGATTACTCTTAATGGTATATTCAAGAAGTTGTGAACAATCTGCTGATGAACGGCTCAAGCTTTCCATTAGTATTAATTCTTCTGCTGTCTTTGATACTATAGATCATTCCATCCTACGGAATTGTCTTGAAAGCACAGTAGAACTGTCTGGCCTTGTCCTATCCTGGTTCAAATCTTATCTTTCTGATATGTTTCAGTTTGTCTCAATTGGGTAGGTAAAATCGGCATTATCGGAAGTTGTCTGTGGTGTTCCACAGAGCTCCATTCTAGGTCCCTTGCTGTTATATATTATATCGTTAGGTGATATTATGCGCAGACACGGATTGAACTTCCATTGCTATGCTGATAACACCCAGCTATATTTGTCCCTAAAACCAGGAATTTCTTCTTCCTCTGTGTTATTAGCTATTTGCCTCACAGACATCAAGCATTGGATGTCACAGAATTTTCTAATGTTGAATTCAGAACCAACTTAAAGGAAACGTGGGATTACATGAGCTTGACTTTTGCAATCTCTCGTCAAAACTTAAACTAGAAATTAACAGTTTGCGGTCATCTTTGATCCTGATCTATCATTTGAGACTCATATTAGGGAAGATACTAAAGTATTTTTTTACCATTTGAGAAATATAGCCAAAGTTAGACCAATTATTTCCGTATCTGATGCAGAGAGACTAATGCTTGCCTTTGTTTCATCTAGAATTGGTTACTGTAATGTATTTTTTTCTGGTGTCCCAATACGTATGGTATCCCGCTTGCAGCTTGTTCAGTATCGATGCTAGAATTCTGACTAAAACCAGGAAAAGTGAACATATTACCCCTGTTTTGGCCTCTTTACATTGGCTCCTTATCCAACATAGAATTGATTTTAAGATTTTGCTGTTAACTTACAATGCCGTGAATGGATTAGCACCTACTTATTTAGAGTTACTGACCCTGGATGCAGGGCTGCTGGTTATTGCTAGGGTCAACAAAAGCAACAAAAGGAAGGTAGGGCTTTTTCTAGTGAAGCTGGGACAGTTACAGTTTTCAAGTCAAGACTAAAAACGCACTTTTATAAAATGGCTTAATGTAGCTTCAAAATTGCTGCTTTTGTGTTATGTGTATACTGTTATTTAAATGGTCTGACATGACAGTTGTCTGTGTGACATGCAATACCATTGTATTGTGTTTTTTTTTTTTCTGCTATGTAGTGTACAGTGCTTTGCGATACCTTTGTATAAAAAGTGCTATATAAATGTAAAAAAGATATCATATATATTATAAAATACTGCTGTGTACTATGGATTTTGTGTGTGTGTGTATTTTTTTAAGTGTACCAGCTCTGCAAGCTAAAAAATACTTTATTGTCAAAAAACTAAATAGAAAAATACATTAATGATTGGCTAAATTGGACACATGGTGAGTGTCCTTTTGCCTGTTACTTATCCAAAACAGAATGTGCCAATATAATGTGCTGAAAGTGCTTGTGTGGAAATGCCTGTAATGATTTTCCAGATTTATATAATAACATTTTAGTGGTGTCATTTTCACTTCTGGCAGGCAATAACATTTTCAATTACTTTAATTGCTAATTTGATTTCTTTCAGTAGTGAAACCTTCAGCAGTACTTAAGTGTTGATTTTGTCATGATTTGCATGTTCTCTTACTATGTTTTAAACAGAAATCTTGACTTGATGTGCAGGTGTTTACAATGTGTTTATTCATTTAAAACACTGTACTTTTTAGGTACATTATAGGTACATTCAAACATTAACATGCAAACTAGTATTCTGGGTGTGTACACTGTGTAAATACTATCTGCACACAATATTTTAAAACAGCACACAATAGGTATACTGTTAAGAAAAGCAGAACACAGTGTATACAGTATGTGATATAGCATCTTGTTTTGAGAGCAGTGTAATGAACATAGCTGTATAGGACAGGGCTTTCAGTTTGGCAGACAAACAGGCCTTTGATTGTTAGTCAAGATCTTGACTTGTGAAGTGAGAGGTCACTGGTTTGATAACTGTCTCCTCTACTTACTTGTATTGGTTTGAGAAGCCGTCACTCATGCTGCTTGCAAGTGGCACCCAAAAGATTAAAAAACACTCAATCCAGAAATAAAAATAAGATCAAGGCGTTAAAATGGAACTCAGTCAATAGGTGCATATAATTTATCTGTAGGTAAAAGTGGTTTGTACTGAGAAGTATAGGGCTGCAACGAAGGGTACATTTTGACCTTCGAAGGTTCAGAACACATTATCGAAGGAAAGTTCGACCCTTCGATGGTACTAATTTGCATAATGTATTGGTGATGTCACCATAGCTACTTCTTTATATTTGATTGAAAATTCTATTATTTTACAGATAATACATATACATGGAATAAAACATTCACATGTAGTTTAAAAATACTTTATATAGAACAGTAATCATGTTTTTATAATTTAAAAAAAATGCGTGCTGTTTATTTGCACGTAATTGAGCGTGCTTGTAGTGAGCTTGCATTGCAGCAGCAGCAAGTGCAGCGGACAAAGCTTTATTAAACTGTCACCATTCCAAGCAGCTTATCAGTCACATTTTACTACTGATAAAAATATTAATAATACTAATAATATGAACTTATGCTTGTCAAGTTACCCCATAGATTGGTTATGCCTCCATGATACGAGTCGCTTTCACAGTTTACATTTAACTTTTTTTTTTTGGTCGTCTGGGCATTTAACAAAAAAAAAAATCCCAAACAGTAAGGGGTTTCAAGACATTTCTTTCAATACGGTATACAATGCTTTGATGCCGAGATGGCAAATGAAGAAATTTGCTTATGGTTAACAAGAGCTGGAGGGGCTTTTCAAAATTATAATTATTAGTGTTATTGTGTATTTTGTACTTTTGTACTTTTGTTTACGTAATATGCAAATCAAAAGGTCACATTTTGCATGTGAGTGACATTTAATGTGTGAATTACGGTATCCACACATTGTCAAACAGTTTCTGTTAACAGGAAGAAAAAAACAAAAAAACATACAGTGCGTGAACCCGTCTGATGAACCTTTGAAGGTTTAAAACAATCTTCGAATCTCTGGCTAGCGAACGAACCTTCTAACCTTCGGACACAGCCCTAGAAAAGTACAAAGTATTTTTTACAACTGGATCTAAAAGTGATGGTTGAGACAAGATGCTGGTAGACCAGTTATTAGAAAAATAACACACCATACATGCGTTCTCTTTTGGGTGGCTGAAAAAAAGTTAAATGCAGAGAATCATATTGATATCTACACTGTTACTGCAAAGCAGATTACTTGTTTTACTGAGGACTTAAGCTGTCAAAGTAATCTGAAACAGATCAATATATTTTGCTGTTTCGAAATTCCCTATCGTGTATGTGTTCAATATGTACCACATGCTTAAGGTGAGATAAAGCTGGATTTAATGTCTCAGTTATAGACTTTTTTCTAGTACTTGTAAAATGTGTGTGACACAAAACCTTGTGGATTTATGTGATTCTGCACCGTATTACTGGTACTGTACACCCCCCTTCCACTTAAAATGTTTAAATAAAACAAAAATAAAATCTGATATTTGACTGAAACCTTGTGATGTAAACACAAATATGATAGTTAATCTGTGCACTCATAATGCTTTTGTGACTTGCCCTAGAAATTAATGACAATATTACTGTTCACAATTATGCATTAACCATGCCTCATGCCAATTTATAAATACGTATTTTATTTTAGAAACATTTTCATTATAAGAGGCGTGACTGAGTAAACAGAAAAGCCTGAAACTTGAACTGAATGCCGCAGCACACTGTAAAAAAAAAAAAAAAAAAAAAAACTAAAAAAAACTGAACAAGGAAAAGAAAATCCTGCTTTTACTGTGCCTGCCATATACTTTTTAGAATTTGCGCTCACATTCTCCGCATCAGTACCATCTTCAGCGAAATGAACTGTGCCTTCGTTTAGTGTTTGGACTTCAGTCCGTATTGTCAGTTTAGCACACAGCCGTATGTACCATGTCAGTGTTATACCCCATCTCCACTTTAATGTATGAACAAATACAAAATGAATAGCTCATTACAGTGCTTTGATTTGAGTTTGAGCTTCAGTGCATAATGCATTAGTCCAAAGCAATGACTTTTATGTAAATACCGGTAGTAATAATACAAAACATTATTAATAAAAATAAAGACATTGCAGATCACATTTACTGTATTGCTGGGTTCACCATAACCCTTATTACTGGGAGATTATCACATTTGGGGGTGTTTATACTTTTTATACAGCATGTCATTTTTATTTTTATACAATAATAAGTAAGCGTGTGTAGATATGATAGATGTTATTGTCATTTGGTGTTGAATGTGTAAGATGGAAGCTTCACTGTTTGAGTTAAATAGCTTTCCCAATTTAAACATTTTTGGGTCAATAAAGTACAATTTTTCTACAGGCAGTAAATAGACATAATTACCTGGATTGAGGTTAAGTTAGTGGTCTATAGGAAATGCATTTTTTGTGTAACACTGTACGTGAATCTAGGACACTGCAGCCTTAATGCAAGGGCATTGGTTGAAAACTGTTTGTCATAAATAAACGTGTTATATTTCATATTTTTTTTAATGGGGTTTGACACATATAGTGAGCTGTGTATAACAGAGACAAGACACCTTTCCCACAAGCCTTTTGTCTGTAAGCTAAACAATGAACAGCAAAGACAAAATGATCCCCAGACAAAATGAGGCAGCCTTGGGAAATAATATAATAGAAAATATAGAACACATGGAAGATCCTTTATGACAAGTTATAAATACCTAGGAGGCATGATTTTAAATTATGAAAGTGTATGTGTTAGTTAACTTAATTAAAAGCTAGCTTTATTGTCACTGATTAATTACTTTTTCAGGCTAGTTTTTCAAAGTTTTAGGCACATTCTGGGGCAACTTTTATTTTCGACACATGCCAGTTGCACCTCAACTTTCTTAAATTACTGGAATTTGTTTTTAAATACTATATATATATATATTCCTGGTATAATTTAGTTTAGTTCACAGGCATGTATTTTTGAATGTGTAATATATTGTAGCGATCTTGGTTATATATTGTAGTATTTAAGAAATTAGTCAAAGCAACTTTGATAGAATTAAATATAAGAGATTCTCTCAAAATCACCTAATTTAAAATTGTAAATTGCATACGATTGCAATGAGGACTGTTCCCTAGATCCCCATAAAAAAAAAAAAAAATAAATAAATACATAAAAAAACAAGAAACATACATTAAGTTGTCATTCTTAAAAGACAATGCTCTTTTCCTAAAATATCTGATTCAGTACGATATTCTCCTCTAGTATGTGACAAAGTAACTTCTAAGATATCACATATCAGACATTATCTAAAAGTGACTTAGCCACGGAAATTACAACAGTCCCAATGGTAACTCTTTCACAATTTCCCATGTAAGATATTTTCCAGTACTATTGCATGTGGCAATGTAAATCCTATAGTATTACATAGAAGACATTCTCTAAATTACAATAGGAAATATTTCACAGTTTCCTAAGGACAAATCAAATTATATTGGGTGCTGATTTGTTTGATTCAAGGTTTGACTTTAGTCTCAGTTTTTTCTTACTTTCTATAGATCTTCCTTATTACTTATTTTCTTTTAAATCTTTACATTTCCCTAAAGATCTTTTCCATTTACATTGGTTCTATTAGCCTATAAAGGACATTTAAGTTATCAGGTCTACCAAGATATCTTATTTAAAGCGAAGGTGTTAAGGCTTACTGCTTACTTTGATTACCTGTATGTCTGTATAGTTAAAATAAGGCAGTATGACCATTATACTTGACAGACCATTATAACTTCCTCAATGGACATCAAATATCTAGTCTTTTTCTCAGTTACCGGTAACTTATTTCTTCATTATTATAACTCTTATTTGCTGTATTATTCTGTTCTCATTTGTAGTTATAAATTATTGTTTTTTTCAGAACTGCAGAAGCAGAAGGTATATTTCTTGTTTCTGACTTGTTTAGCAGGTACAGACCACGACAGCCTGCCAGTTTGTCATACAAAGTTTCCTTTTTGTCTCGAGTGATTGTCATTTTAATGATTTGGTGGCTAATTAAAAAGAACCGAATTAATTAACGTCACAAAATGAGGCATATAATTTCTTACCCTGACTTGAATAGATGTGAAGTGATGTGTGAAGAATAAAGGCATGCAGAAAAGCCATCGTTCAGTGATTTTTTTTTTTTAATGTAATTCTGAGTCATTGATTATCACACTTTAAATTATGCCTACACATTACCGTTAGACCAGATGGATATAAGGTACTGTTCAAATAATAATGTACAAATTGCTATCATTGGTTCAACCTTTTATAAGCATACTGTATTGTACAGTATTTAGGGCAGTGGTTAGCAAATGGCTGCCTCCTGGCAGGGCTGTATCAAGGGCTGAGTAAGAGCGGTACTTCATTTTCATGTTTTAATATTACCGCAAGGGGGCTGTCATGTGGGAATCTCCTTATGACATTCATATATTTCTTGCGAGTAAGCAAAAAATGAAGTGTTTTGCAATATCGTTTCCAAAGTACAGCACTTGCTGATTGCGATAATACATTTATGCCTCGCTACGGTACTGGAATCCTCATAAGATACGAATGCAGAATAACATGAAACAAAATTCAAAAGTAACATACTTTTTTAAATTTTTTATTTTAAATGCTTCATTGTGTTATGACAAATTTAATGAGAAAAATGACACTTTCGTTCTGCGATCAGCTTTAGAACACCAGATGTGATAAACGTGATGGTGATACGTAGGCAGTCCTCCAAAGATTATTGTGTCAACCTGTTTCTTGCATCTGTTTTTAACATTGCATTCATTGTGGAATAAGCCGATTCGGATGTGTAAGTAGACCCAAACATGGAGAGCACAAACAGAGCCAGCGGTAGTTGTCTGGACGGACCAGAATGATTCCAGATTTGCTTTGTTAATGAATTCAGTTTTCAGACAATGCATGTAAATATACTACTAGTTCTAGTTACTGCTTCATTGATTGCGGGAAGCACTTGCTTTGCAAGTTGCCTGCTCTGCCGCTCCCCGCGGGTCATTGGTCCCCCGTCAAATTTAATTCCCGACCTCCGATTTAGGGTATGTGACATTAAGGACTGGCACATGGTCTTGCCTGTGTGTTTAACTGTTGTTCTCAATTGATCTCAATCTGGACCAGAAGTTTTCTGAGGGTCCTTATGTGAGAATTATTTTGAATTAAACACCAGTTTCTACACTTGCACATAGTTTCTTTGCGGAATAAATAGGTCTGGTAATAAGTTGCACAAGGTGTTGTGTATGCTGCCAGTGGCATTAACCTATTTTGTGGCAAAAAATACATGTGTATTTATGTAAATATGAAGAACAAAAAAAGATTATAGTAGAAGCAAAGTCTATAATTTTTCATTATTCAGTAATATACAAACCTTCATACATTTATCAATTCAGTGCAATATCAGATAATATAGTAACAGTGAACATTTTAATTAGGAATGGATGGCTAACCACTGCAGTCAGACTCCTATAAACATTATGGACTGTATTGTCACTCTAGTAACAGTTTTGTCAACCACATTGTGCCTGGGGCATAACTGCTTAAGTATATATTTTGCAATGTAAGTGACCTGCTTTCTAGCTATGGGTTTTCCTATTCCAAAGAATGACATTTAATTTAGTTTCTGTCATTCATCTTTCCAGGTTATATCTTTACAGTCACCCTTTCTTGTTTCTATTGTTTACAGAATCATTTCAAATTGCCACTGTTTGGGCTACTGTACATGTGTACAGTAGCTGGACCTTTTTATGGATGGCAAACTGTAAAATGCAATATTAAAAATATATATTTATGCGTGACATCAAAATTAGATGCTGTTAAAATATACAGTTTTTGTCTTGATAGTTGAATGATACGTTCTGTGGCAATAAAATATCTAGCAGTTGCTAAGAGTAGCCAATCCATTGCTAATAGTGGCTACAGCTACAGTGACTTTTGGCATCCGGGATAGAGTGTTCTTTTTTGATGTCATCTTACCATCATAGAACTATGCGCCTGGAGGGGTTATTCCAGTGCCAATCTGGTTAACATCATCACCATAGCTCAAAATACATAAAATTCAAGAGATATGTTGAAGAATTATCTTACTGAGACAGAAGTATACTTCCTCATTTCCTGTAAGTTGTGTGTTAAGAAGTGCTTATCTCACAACTTCTGAACAAGAAACTCTGTATACATTAAAAAAAGCCAACCGGGGAAAGGGCGCAGTGGTTCCCCACAATTGCCAAATGTACAACAGATATATAATAGTCAAGATATACGCACTTCCAGACACCTCTGATAAATCACTGCAATCTCAGCATCAAGCCGAGCTTTCCCTGCAGCTCAGTCAAAAAAGCCTATGGCCCTTCAGATCATAACATTGAATCACACTGTTGGAAAGTATTTTAATACAAAGGCACTTCTCTTATTATTATTATAATGGTAGTTTAAAAATGTAATTGATTTGAAGTTAAGAATCGTACATCTTTTTTCCAGTCATATTTTGCTTTAATTTGAAATTTGTATCACAGTGAAGCTATTATACTGATGATCGCATTGCTGAGTGAGGAAGGGTAACCACACGACACGCATATTAATAATGTAGTTCAAAACCTAAAAGTCAATGGAATTAGTAATGATAGCCTATTGGCACAACTTTTCCATAGCACATTAACAAATCTCTTATGTGCTTTTTTGCAACTGTCACAAAGACGGCCGGAGTGGGTGGTGTCAGACCAGAGCCAGGAAATAAACAAAAAGAGAGGTGGAGTTTGGTGGAGCTGAGCGAATGCTTTCGCTCAGCATTTAATAAATAAACAAACAGACAGAAAATAAATGATTTTAACAATACAAAAACAGGACACGGCACATTCGCCAAAATAAACAGACATAAACAAAACGGACTAACACAACACAGTGAGTAGATATTTTAAATACGATTATTCTTACAATTATTACCTCCGTCTCCTATCCCGTTCTCCTCTCACTGAACACCCAACCCCGAGTGGGTGAAAACATGCTGCTTTTATGCAGCTGTACCAAGACTCGATTGCTAATCAATCATTCAGTTGGAGTCTCGGTACAACTGCACATGAATTAATAAAGTACAATTCCCCGTGCTCACATATTACTTTTTACCTGCACGTGAAGTGCTGTGCAATCCTCATGCCTAAATACAAATATACATTTTAAACACTCGTGTTACACAGACCCGTTTATATCTTGTGTACCAATGACTATTCACCAGCATTTAACACATCACACGCAACATATACCAGAAAATACACACAGGGGTGGGCACTTCGTCACAGCAACGTAAAGGTATTTTTTCAATGTTCTTTTTGTAAGGAACAAACATTCTAGTCTTTGCTTTTTTTAGTTGTTTTTATAATTCCTTCATTTTACCATGTCTGTTACGCAAAAGTTGCTCCAGAACTCCTGTCTGCTCTGCAAGAAAAGATATACCCTTTCATATATACTTCTATTAAAAGCCACAGCTGTTAGTAATGGCATCTGTGTCATGGATGTTTAATGCATTGGCCAAAACATGAATTTACAAAAAGGAAAAAAGAAAAAAAAAAAACACTACCAGCAATTGTCTTTGGGTGGTTGTCTTTGGGTGGTTGTGTTTTTTGGGCATTTTTTGGGATTGCTCAATTTATATTGCTACCACCAGTGGGATTTGGATTAAACTTGGATATGTTTATTGGGCCATTGCTTGTAACCAAGTTTTGATATTTCAAAAACCTATTAAATCTTTGATATCACAGCAGAGTAAACAAAAGGGTATCTTTGTTTCTTTTTCAATAGCATTACTACAGTCATTACAAGCTTTGTTCACTAACTTGAATCAGTAGTGCAGTGGCTGGTTCTGCAGGCGAGACAGCATTCGTTGTATAACACTCAGTTGTAAGTGCTCCCTAGCTGCATGTTCTTTCTTTGTAGAAAATACCGGGTAGCCTTGGTGAATTTTAATATTTCAACTTCACAGCCACACTCCTGATCAGCTGTTTACACCAGACTTCTACTAGTTTGAATGGATAGTATTCATAGAAGCAGTTGATTTAACATTGAAGCCTTTGTATAGCATATCAAAGAGAAATAAGAAAAGTTGACAACTTTGTCAGGCGGATTGATACAACAAAGGTGCTTGTTTTGCTGTGGAATGCTAAATATTAGTGTGCCGCTATAATATGGTTTCAACTTCATTTCCATGTTAAATGGTAAACTCGGTTGCTTTTCTGCTGGAGAATCCGCCCTTAATCAGCACATCATCAGCAAGTGCATAAAGGCTCTGTGTGTTATTCTCTCATCTCTCTTCTTTTATTTCGGCTGCTCAGTCAAGCACTGGGAGGCCGAAACGGGAGTCGACCTCTTAGAGCCTGGAGGAAGGACTACCCTCAGCCATGGATTCCCAGAGGTTTCCCCCTAAAAAATGTATGTGAATAGGGGTTTTTTCCTTACCTGAGTGCTGAGCGGTTTGTATTTATTTCTAAGGGGTGCGTGGTCAGATTGAAGAGGCGAGGCTCTGGGGGAGTCATACACTCGGGGACAGGCTGTGTTTCAGCTGCTCATTTTCATTATTTTTTTAATATTTGGGGGGTAGATGGCAGTGTCCCACTGTGGGGTTCGTTAATCATTCATTATTATTTTTTCATTCATGGTTTGGTGGCCTCGTCTTTTGGGGGGAGGTGGCTCATAGCCACTTCCTATCTGTGGCACTGGAATGCATGTAACTGTTCATGTTTTTCCAGCCAAATTTAGTATTCAGTCGGCCCTGAGCGCCCATCAGAGTAATCTGACCCTGAGCGCCCATCACAGTAATCTGACCCTGAGCGCCCATCACAGTAATCTGACCCTGAGCTCCCGTCACAGTAATCTGACCCTGAGCTCCCATCACAGTAATCTGACCCTGAGCGCCCATCACAGTAATCTGACCCTGAGCTCCCGTCACAGTAATCTGACCCTGAGCCCTGAGCCCGTCACAGTAATCTGACCCTGAGCGCCCGTCACAGTAATCTGACCCTGAGCTCCCATCACAGTAATCTGACCCTGAGCGCCCATCACAGTAATCTGACCCTGAGCGCCCATCACAGTAATCTGACCCTGAGCGCCCGTCACAGTAATCTGACCCTGAGCGCCTATCACAGTAATCTGACCCTGAGTGCCTATCACAGTAATCTGACCCTGAGCGCCCATCACAGTAATCTGACCCTGAGCCCATCACAGTTCACTAAACCATATGCAATTGCAATCAATAAATGTCACCCATGGCGTATTCTCTGTGCTAAACTCGTATTTCCAACCACTAATATCACATCAGTCTTAGGGGATAGAGTGAAGACTGTGACCTTATCTCTTTAAATCTTTTAAATGATAAAGGGGGGGGGGGGGGGGGGGGGGGGGGGGGTCAAAATGTTAAAATGTCCTGTTTACAATACGAATTACAATGTAATTTTCAGTGGTGTGAAAAAGTATATCGGCATGAGCTACACTTGCACTGGTACTGAAGCTAATGAGGTAGCAACATTTAGTTTAAAACCACTCTTAATAAAACATCTTAACAACAATCAACAGCAGATGATCAAGGCAGCATTGAAAATGTAATGCAAAGTGGATTAGAGGTGTTGTTGCTAAAGTTTTAAAATACATGTTCTTACCATTTTCACTGCTTCCCTTATCACTGTGGTGTGGCATGACTTCAATCTGCACCACTGACGTTAATTTGGCATTTTTTTTGTAAGGAATTTTCTGACTTTTGTGGCTTCAGGCTTAATCCATAACTGTTTTGTAATTAATAGGACTAGGTGTTGTATTGATTACAATAGTGTTAAAAAAAAAAAAAAAAAAAAAAAAAAAAAACAGCTGCAATGTTATGTATGCAAGTGTACATTATACTGCCATTCTTTATATACTGAACATCTCAGTAATCAATAAAAATGCCGGGTGGAAATTAGTTATATTGTAGTGATTAATTTTAACCCTTGCCCCTATTGGCTACCAATATATTCAGGCCGGGACATTTGAATGTGGCGATAAGCTGGTGATAAACCTAACAGGAGTGATAGTAAGTGACCAACAGGTTTTCAGTAAGCAATGCTAAAATAGAGACTGTTTTATAACATACAGCAGCAGAAAGTACGATGAGCTTTCCCATCTATAATTATTTTTCCAACTGCACACTCTGATATTAAAGCACTTTTTATTTTCAAAAGCAAACCAATGTAAAGTCTAAGGATAAAATGAATTAGAGCTTTGCTTTCACGACATCTGTGGTTTCCAAGCGTTGCAGCTGCATGTTAATGACTCAGTAAATGAACGATTCTATCACAAATCTACCACTGAATTGCTTTGTAGGTTATTGATTCTGTCTATTCATTGAAGCTGAGCAGCATCAGAACAACACATTATTGGATGGTGATTGCTGTGAATGGTAATGCTGATGTGCATTGAGAACATCTTTACTCTGTATTTTTTGGAGGATTAGGTTAGTGTGAAGGACTCACTTCAAAGGGCAAGGCTAGTGACATATCCAGCCCTTGGTGCAAAGTGACCTGCTTTTAATAGTACTGAACATGTCATCTGGGAAAACTTTGTGAGCATTTTTAAGTCATTCAATTAGACATGTCCTGCAAAAACACACTTTCGGCTTTAGTACAGGGCGACATTTAGCTTCTGCTTCCCTGACTGAAAGCTTTTTACTTTATTCTCTAATTTGTACCAGACCTGCTGTATGATAGCATGACAGGTTCTGCATATTAATTTGAAGAGAATTTCAAAGTAATCCAGCTCTAAAACATGGTCAAAGCTTGGGCAAACATATTAAAGGACAGGTGTGAACTTTAGAACCCACAGGGTATGGAAAATGTCAGCTACTGCTATTCATGTTTCATTACATATTGTTAACATCTTTTGAGTTAGTTTTTCAAATACGTGTTAAGAGGTAGGGATATATCTGGTAAGAACTGACCTGATGTAAAGGTTACATACAGCAAAATTCCCTCCCTGCTGTTTTAACTCTTTCAACACTAAGTGACTTTACAGAAAAAAAGTAACCCAGGAAAAGTAATTCAAATGTTTCAGTGTCCTCTACTGAAAAATGAATAGAAATGGGAGTAGATACACCTATTAGTATTTTGGATTAGAACATGTGTTTAAATGTTTCCTAGACATGAATACAGGTCTGCAGGGGAAATGAAAACCATTGATTTAAATGATTTTAGTGTTGCAACAAATATCACTGAATTAATATGTGTAGATTTGAAACCGCAACAGTCTCAAAATGTACAGATGAACAACAAAAATGTCCTGTTGTACACTAGCTAACAGCTAGAATTATTTTCTGATTTCTGCACCCACTACTGTATCTTACACTGAAAGTAACATCATAGCACCTGCACTCTGCCTCGCGATAGCCTTTAAACAGATTTCCTTGAAAATCAACATGAACCAAGATGATAGCTTACTGTGTACAACATTCAAATTTGATCGTAGATACTATCTAGAAAGGCAAACACATAGCATGAGGCAGTTATCTGGTGGCTCTCATGAACAGCTTGGTTTTTGACCCCTAGATGGGGTCATCCAGTCATCTTCTTGTAATCAACGGTATGCTCAGCATCCATAATTATGGTAATTCTTAATTAACCTAACCTCACCCTAAAAAATCAATAATCTGTATTACTGGTACATAAAGCCATATAGAAGTCAAGGGACAATTCAATTGGAACTAAAGCTTTTCCTAACAAACTTTCAGGAAATCAGCCTTCAATTATTAGAGATGTATCTTACCAAGCAGAAGAATCTTATATTGTATTAAGGATGAAGAGATTGCTTTTATTTGCGTTATATAATTGAATGTATACTCCTGGTTGCATTGTAATTTCACATTTTTATTGAGTTGTACATTGACACAAAATGAAAGCTCGCTTAGTTTGAAAGGTAGAAAAAGACTCATTGATCTGTTTAAATGAGCATACATTAGCCTTAAATCTTTTGGGGATGGTGGAAATGAGCAACATTTATGACAAAGAAGTCGTCTTTTAATTATACAAATTAATTTGAAACATTACTTAAAGTGTTTTAATGATAGGATATACAGTAATCCAGCAGTCAGTGACTTTGCAGTGTTGCAAATTAATAAACAAACTAATTAATTAATTAATTAATTAATTAATTAATTAATTAATAAACAACGTTCGGCAACAGAGTCTACGTGTTGTCAAAAGTTATTTTAATGTTAAGTGATTTGTTTATTAATGTATTTATTTATTTATATTTGTTTTCATTAATTTTTACCCCTGTTTTTCTACCCAGTTCTGAATATCCAATTCAGTTTAAAGCAGTGATGCTATTGCTAGGTTAACCACTCACCAACTGACTTTGTAAACACCCTGGCATATTTAAATATTAGTGCAGTCATTTGAGTCATACTGATTGACAAGAAAAAACATATTTGTTGTGAAATACCTTTTTTTCATAAAGACAATTGAATATTGTGAATATTGACTAAATTACTTTTTGGTGTCTGCCTTAAAATGACACAATTACAGTTTGTAGTCGTTCTTTGCATTGTACAACATGTGTCCAAAGCATAAACCAATTGGTTTCTATAGGGTTCTGTCATCAGAAGGAGGAGCATTTGTAGAAAGATTTGCTGCACCTGGCGATTTGGGTGAGTGGCAACATCCAACCTTGTGTTTTAATCAGGACCATGCCTCTACTGATACTTTCAGATAAGCCTACCACCAGTGTTTGCCTCAGAACAAAGCCTCAACTGTGGATGTGTTTAAATCAATCACCGCGGCATCCACTGAGGAAAGTGTTTATTACCCCCACGGATAAATGTGACACATAACGCTTTTGGGCAGTATTTCATCTACCCTATGGTTAAATCATTTGTGTGCAGTGTGGGCCCTGGGCAATGCCCCCAGACTTAGAACAATGAGCCTCCCATTGAAAGCCTTGCAGTCAATCCACTGTTGTGACACATAATAGATACACAGGACTATACTGATATAAGTCTTTCTTTGTAAAGGAACTATCGGTCACAAACGATTCAGAAGAAGTCCATTACAATTTCTCGATCAGTTAGATTCTCAATTTGATAGATTAAAATGTAAATATAGTGTACTTTGATGGATGCACATAGCAATAATTGTTAATAAAATTACACTGTACACCGTGTAAAAAACATATTAGGGATTGTAAATCTTACCAATTTTGAAAGGACTATGTGACAGCTCATTAATTAGCAGGCTGCTTGCAGTTAAAAACTTAGATCATTTGGTCTCAAGAGCCACTGCTTTTACAAAGTAAATATAAACCTCAGGTTATATTTAAACAGCTTAGTAGAAGTTTCAAGTGACTTTTATAGTAGCTTAATAATTTAATGACAATTACTGGCAATAACATGTCAGTTCTAAGGTGGAAGCTAGGGTACACAGCTTGCAACCTATATTTCAGGAATTCTATAATAATATTATATATATATATATATATATATTATATTATATTTGGTAAGGTTATGTGCAGACTACTAGGCCTAATAAAGCAGGCAGTGTGCTTGCCACACCCTATAATCTCCTCTTTCACACAACTAAATACAAAAGGCAGCAGAAAGGGAAAAATGCACCCGTCAGTAGAGAGAGGAAAAGAACCAAAGAAAACAAAAACTGAAACAAAAAGAAAAGGAAAAGGAACTGTCTAATTACTGTATTAAGTCTCAAATCACCCCGCCTCAACTTCCATGTCATTTTACTTCATAGCATATCCTACAAAATAAAGGCTTATAACGTGGCCAGCATTAAATGATTTGCTGTGTACAGTATTCCAAGCATGCTAAAGTCCAGAATTTGAATTTGAGTTTGTTAATGCTTATTCATCAGAAATTCTTATTGCAGAGATTCAAAGTTTCCACGCTCAAATATCTATTGCATCTTTTTCATGCCCCAGGCTTTCAATCAAATGTATAAAACAAATGGTTCATCTGAGAATTCTTCTATTTTTCTTCAGTGTTAATATCAGGGACATTTTAATTTCTCACATTTCAGAAAAAAAAAAAAAAAACCTTGAGGGGAAATTCTTACTGTCTGAGAAACAGCATTAATGAGTTAAAGTGAACCAGTGATGAATGTTGAGTACTTTCCACATGCACCCCTGAATGATTACAAATTTATTTGTAATTTGTAGTAAGACTGGTGTGAAATATTTCCAGGGCTGTTTTGTTTGTCTCTGTACTGCCTCCTATGTTTTTCAGCTCAAGCACACATTACTTAAAAAAACATTTTCACTGATGTAAAGTGTAAAAATGCAGACACTTGTGTGATATTACTATATTGTTGTTCTTCCAGTTTGGCAGGGGTAAGGTTAATACTATCCCTGTCAAATACATGTGCAAGCTTGAGACTTCATTGATTAATTATGCCACAGGTATATAAAAGGAGCAGTCTCTTCACTTGTGACATTGACGAACCCAGGGCAGGCAACACAGCACAACAACCAAACCAAACCAAACCAAACCAAACCAAAAAGGATGGTCTACAATTCTGCTTTATATCTCCCAGGACTGAAAGCAGGTAACTACCTCCAGAACATCCAGTGACGATTACCTGCCAGTCCAGCATCTACACCTGTCCCTGTAAACAGTTATACCAATTATGTGTATACTTGCTCTGCCAGGCACTATTGTATATAGTTGTAAAATATTTAAAGAGACATTGCACTTTGTAAATAAACACACACACACAAGAGTGCTTAACCTGCCTTCTGTTTTATTGCTATTAAAAGCGGCACTACAACGCTACCCGTTCACAACTTGATTTATTTAAAATGGCAAAGTATGCATTGCTAAGTGTTTTGCAGTGCATCTGAGGCTAGTAACATTTTGTGCAAGTTCAGTCAGGCTTTAGGCCAAACCAGTTTACTACCTCAGACTGACCCATTGGAATTCAATAATGAGATTGCAGAAGTTAGATGGGACAGATTTATGGAAGGCTGTATTTATCGACCAATGCAGGGCATCAAGATTGTTAACCATTCTCTGCCTTGCCATGCTTGTCACTCTTTATCTTTACAAATAATAACAAAGCTTTCTGATTTTGAAAAATATATATATATATATATATATATATATATATATATATATATATATATATATATATATATATATATATATATATATATATATATATATATTAGACTACCCTGGCCTGTGATTGGTTAAAAACATAATCATTTTTTTGTTTGTTATGTTGTGTTTTGTTATTTATTTCTATATCATTGCTTATTATTATTATAAAAATTAACTTGTTTTTATTGTCTTTTTACTATATACATTCTTTGAAAAACGCTTTGTAAGTGCAATTTAATATTATATTATTATTATTATATTATATTCTTATTTTTATTATATAATATTGTCATTATATTAAATTATTATTGTTATCCGAAAATAGATTTAACTATTGCCCTCAAATCCTTACACCACCGGTCAATAGTTCATCTGTCATGTATTTGGTTCACATTATTGTCAGTCTCGCCCCTTTTCATAGGAACACCTTTCTCCCCTACACTCTTCACAAGAGAAAATGGCTGAAAATGGCTGAACACAGACTTACTGAACACTGAATTACAAAACATACTACAAAAGAAAATGCTCCAAACACTATACTAATATCAATCCAGTCTATATATATATATATATATATATATATATATATATATATATATATATATATATATATATATATATATATATATACAAATGAAACACAAATGAATGCAGTTACCCGTCATATGTGATTTCTGACTCTCTCCAGATTGCTGTGACCAGTTTTCTTATAGAAAACCCATCTCTTCGGTGTTTTTTACTCGCATTCCAAATCAGTCTCCACACTCGTTTAACCGTCACTGAAATCACAATTTTATAGGGTCGGATATGTGCGTGCTGACTATCAGCTATATTTAAACAAAATGTATAAGTCAATATGTATTTGCATATGCTGAATCAGCTATATTTAAACATAATGTATAAAGTCTTATTTACTATCCAACCATGACAATTCATTTTTATAATGAAAACTTGGATACAACCCATGCATATTTTCATCAACAGGCCATCAAGTATTTGAGAATGTTTACCTCAGATTTTATTCTATTGCATAACGTTTTCTAGTGTACAAATTAAGATCAGAAATATATGACATACAGCTATTTTTGTTTTGTTCGGCCATTACTGCCAACTGGTGTGCGTGGGGGGCCAGACGCTGCCTTTTAATTCGCCTCCTTGAGCGTTTGATAGGATGACAGATGGGATCTTGTCTGTACAACCATTTCAGGGCTAGCTGGAACTCCATTGTACAGATGGATTTAAGGGACACCCATCTTTACAGTCTCGTACAGGGGCAGGCAAACACTCACTCTAATTATCAAAGTGCTCAAACCATTTCCATGTTGGCAAGCCATTAAAGCAAGTTGTTTGAAACGGCATTTTCAAAGCTGTCAGCTCTTTCTATGATGATAGGCTGTGATTTTGACAATGTTCTGATTATTATCTTATCCTTATATTTGCTTTTGATTTAATTATATGTTATTTTATTCAATTTTGTGTTAGAGAACAATAATATCCACATTTTACTTAATGTTTACAAACTATTGCTTCAGAGATTCATGGATACCATCCCCATTTTTGCAGAGGTGCTATTCCCCAGGGATGCATTGTTTTTTGTTCACAAAAAAAGCAGTTTCTAGTTTAAAGTCTCATTCTGTGTGTTGAATATAGTAGTTCCTGATGTTCATGAAACAGTTCTATACCATAGTTATCTCCATTTTTCTGGGGGGAGGGTATATACAATCAAAAATATTCTCTTGTATTTGTAATATCATACTATGACAGGGATAGCTTTGTGGTGACACCAGGCCAGATGCAGGAAGAAACAGGCACTGCAGAGATCTGGTACAATGGCACTTGTGCCATTTATTTTAACCAATAACAAAATTAAAATAAAATAAATATTCAAAGAAAAACAAATCTAGAACAGTCAGACACATCAATATTCTGAAATTAAAGGTTTTTTTTTTTTCATTTTGTGCGTCTTTTAAAAGAAGTTTTTTTTTTGTTTGTTTGTTTTTTTTAATGTGTGTATACGCGATTTAGGAAACTATGCAATTAAACTAAAATCAAAGCAGTCTGCCAGATTATTTTCTATATAGTATCTGATTATTTATTGTACTAGGAACAGGTTGTTAAGTGCAATTGACTGTGTTTGTGTTCGTTGCATACAGTAACAATGAACTAATCGGTACTTTTTCAACGGACTTTGCCAAAATTATCATGTCAAAAGGTACATTCTGCATTTGATTTAATTTAGTTTTTTTTTCCACAATACTGGACCATTAGTGAGGTTTAGGACTGAAACAATTTTACAACTACTGTTGTTTAGAACTGAAAACAATAATATTCTTAAAATACAGTTAAAATACAAATTACAGGGATGGAAATAAGTCTCTTATTGCATTGCCCTTTCACCCAATCCAGATCCCTATATGTGCTTGGTTAGCCCCAGTGTATATCTAGCAAGCTTAGGTGCGTCTTATTAAACTCACAGTAACACCTGGAATGAATCAAAGTTCTATTTGTAGTCTTATTTCCATCCCTAAATTAGTCATGGTGGAATTATTAAAGTTACCATTTCAATGTCTACTTTAACTTGTTATAATTAAAACAAACTGACTTACTTTAAACTGTAAATAAAAGGCATCTCTTGTTCATGTCCCAATTACTATACAGTTGATTAAATGGGATATGAGTAAATAAGAGCCCTGCAGTGGGAGCCTCTCTGAGGATTTATGGCTTCTGTCACTCCTGCTTATCCTCAGAGTCTTTTACTTTCAGAGTCAACAAGATGAGGTGCTTTATTCTTTAAAGCAGAGTGTCTCTGAAATGATACCAGGCTTTAAAGGTGCTGCACCTTTTAAAACATCAGGGTTTGTGTGCACTAAATTGGGATGTGGGTGAAATAAGCTGACTTTCTAGTTGTTAAAAGAGCATGAGGCATTCAAATTGAATCACACCAAATGAAAACCTACATTAATGAAATCTGAGAATGTAAAAACATGTTATATGTTATACTGCTTGCACACTACATCTTGAAACCTACTGAATTGGTGTTCCTGCATATTCAGAAGCCAGGCATGTTTCTGTTATGGTTGCTAGGCATTATGGTCTGAGAAGTGCATCACCCCGGTCAGTTACACCTCAGCAGTGAATCCATGCATATTAATATGGGCAGTGGAGTGTAGTCTCAGCCTAAAGGCATAGCAAGTTAGACTTTGACTGCATGGGTCTACAGGAAAAAAACAAAGCCAAAAGAAAAAACACTCAAATTGCAAATTGCGATTGCAGGTGGTTCAGGAGACCCAGAGCTTTTTTAGTGAATCATGTCTTCAGAAAGTGAAATGAATAATATCAAACCAGCTAAACAAAAATAAATAAATAAATAAAATCTAAATAAAATAATTAAATAACTCTAAATGTTATTTGAAGGTTCGTGAAGAGGATACTGTCAACTCAAAAAAGCACTAAAATCCCCAATCAGTACGTTATTATTGATAATGGCTTCATGAGCCGTGTGAAACAAGAACAGTATGATTAATTTCACTTGCAGGGATGCCGAAAGAGGCTGAAAGGCAAGGGAAATGGTGGTAGACATTGAGTGAGGCTGAGAGTACACTCTGTAATTTGCTTGTCTAAAGGTGCTCTGTCATGAAGCATCACATCCATTTCTAGTACTGTATTTCAGTGCAGCGGTCCCTTTGGGAAATTCACTCAGGAAAAAAAAAGAAAAAAATCAAATTGACTGAGAAAGGCAGCAATAGCTGTAGAGAAGCAGGGTTTTTTTCTGTTTTCAGGCAGCCTGACCGCGCAAGGACAGAACTAAAACAACATAAGCAAACCTTGTGTTTCACAGGCAGCGCGACAGCTTGTCTGGGAAGTAACTCTAGATGAAACACTGCACTTGTTCATATTTTAATTTCTGCAATTTTATCTTTATCACTTGCGCACAGATTGGTTGGCTAAGCAACAGAACCAGATTGGAGAGCATTACAATATTGCAGTTGACCACATGACCAACTTTTTCCAGTTGCAAACCTGTAAACAGTCATTTCTATTGTTATTTAAAACAGCTAGACATTCTATCTAAAAGGCCCATGGTCATCGACCATGTGGTAATGCTTTTGAATGGACCTTCCTAATTGGTGGATGAAAATTCTAAGGTTTCCAACAAATAAACACAGCACCTCTGCAGCACAGTACAGGACCTAATAATATTGGTTGTGGTACCAGTTTATAAACTGTTTTTTTTTTTTTTTAATTTCAGAATAGCTATTGCATAAGTGACTCAATGGTCTCCTACGCACTCCCACCATGTGTCTCTGAGGTATTGTGGGGGGAATATTATGCTTTAAATATAACAATATTGTAAATGAAGCTCTTTCTGTATGTTCTGGCAGTCTGCTTTTATTCTCGTTTTAAGTTAAAATGTAAAAATAAGAAAAGGAAAAAAAAAAGCCCCTTATTATGAATAGCTTATTCATAACAGCAGTTGTTTCAAGTTCGTTGATTAGCTAATATTCTTTTTTTTTTCCTGCTCCAGGGCGTTTCGATTATTTTTTTTTTTTTGTGTGGTTGTATTTGTCCTGTGAAATGCTACAGCTATTCCTGAAACCCAGGCTCGGATAGTTTTGAAACGTGCTTCTTTTGTTGAATCCTATCATGATTTTCTTTCAGTATTACTGAGTGTAAGCTTACTTAAGGTGCATGGAATTAATATGAAAAGATATGTGTCAGACTGTACCTGGTGCCTTATGATTTCCAGCACGTCTATTATAAGCTATTTCTCAAGGCTGAATTGATGTTGTTTGTAATTAAATGCTCACATCTTGCTAAGCCAGTACATTTGAGAAATTATTGTAAATTAATTCCTTCATTCTGCGAGTGTGTGTGTGTTTATATATATATATATATATATATATATATATATATATATATATATATATAAACCTTGTGACACGATGTTGTTTTAAGATATAAATCCTTATCAGTGGCCATCCTTATCACCGTAGATCATATTGCTTTGCTTTTTATATTGCATCTGTCCTTACACTAGTAGATGAAATGCTGCTAGACTTTGACTTATGTACTGTACAAAAAAACATACAAGTCCTAAATGAAGTAGTAAGGTTTCTATATGTACAGTAGCTCCTTAGATAATGGCTTAGACTGTGCTTTGATCATGTACTTGGTTTGTTATATGATCTATCCAGATAGATTGTTTACGACTGTGTTACCCACCCTGTCATACCATTACTACAGTTATTGCCAAAAGTGCTCTGGTGTCCCTTTTAACATGGGCTTCTGCTATGCTTCTGTTTTTGTGTCACTTATCTTTTTAAACCATACCGTATCCACTGGTATAGAGAAACTACCAGTATTGAATTTCATTTCTAACTTGTCAGGGGGTAGCTGTCTGCAGGCTCTCTTCTGCTCAATATTGGTTATGTGGCTCAACTGTGAAAAACTGAAACAGTGCCCTTTTCAAGCTTGAGAGAGACTGGAAAATGCCACTGCTGGTTTAAACTGGTTTAGATTCCAGTGTTAGTGAAGATACTTAAAGTGTTGTTTTTTAAAAAAAAAAAAAAAATGTTTTGACTAAGCTTGCACATCGACTGGGTAACAGCATTAGGAACAAATGGCTTACGTTGATACTGTATAGTAATATATTCGTTGGGTTTGTCAAGTTTTTTTAGGAAAGTTAAATATTTGAGTAGTTTTATAAAGATACAGAATACATATTTTATATTGTTAGCGTATAGAATAAGTAGAGCATTCACACATTGTATTCATGACTAAATTAATTAAATACAGTTGTGGATAACATTAGCCTACTACAGACAGCCTTTTCATTTCTGCCAATTGATGGGGGGGGAAATCCTTTCTGACCTTCTTTTTTAGTTCAGTCTGGAACTAGCATGTAATGTCGATGTCTCAATACCATTAGGACATTTTTATGATCTGTATGCCAATCTCACACTGGGATGCATATTATACAATATTCTTTAACAGCCCCATGCATATTTCTGAATCTTTCCTGTCTTGTAATCTAACAACAAAAATGTTCCCATTTCAAAATGCAGTGTTTTCATGGCAAAACATTGTAGTGACTGGTGCTGGTTAAGTGTCTGAAGTTACTGATTCTTTTAGTCAGCTGAAGAGATAGATGACTCTTCTGGGTCTGTAAAAGAAACATGTTACCACCCATTTCTGCTACTGTATACATACAGTATACCATACAGTAGTACTAAGGTATGTTTTTTTTGTCAGTATTGCTGAATAGTACATACTGGATATAGAAGATATATTTGTTACAGATAAATGTATATTTTAAAAAATCGTTAAACGTAATTACAGGTGATAACAAAAAGTTAGTACATGTTAGTGCCACTTTTTTGTGTTTCACATTTACATACCTTGATTCGTTTTGATTTTTGATTGATTATGCAGTGTTATTTATTGATGGATCTGGGGCTCCACTGCTGAGCTCATTTCGCTTGTTAAGTACATCTGGATGAAAAAATTGTTATTTACAACAATGTGCTGACAGCAGTTTGATTGCAGTAATGGTTTTAAAAGCTTTCTGGGAAAAGCACCTAATGAAACAGGGGTGGGGAATGTTAAATAAAATTCACATTGAATTATTTACCAAGCTTTCTACATTTTAACACTGCTGTAACTATATGTAAATAAACACGCTGCATGTACCACAGTGAGGCTGCAGGGCCTTCCTACACCTGTGGATGTGATTTCCTTTCTCCAGTACATTATACTTTTTATAACAGTTAAAGCAAAGGCACATTTGTGTAACTAACAATGGTAAAAATATAATGTAGCAAGAAAAAAAAAGGTAAAATGTGTCTGGACCTGCTTCAGAGTATGTCCCTCTTCGTTGAGTCTGTGAGCACTATGACAAAGTCTCAAGGAAACCATGATTTATTCAGGCTGTTGCAGAACCTTAACAATTGTATATAGTTGAACTCTGTTTATCCGCACGCTTCGGGGGACATAGGTCCACGGATGTGTGAAATCTGTGGATAAATGAGGTGTCATTGCATGTGACTAGAATGCCTGAATGAACTAGTAATGTAATCCAAATGATCATTTACTAGAGATGTATGCAATACAATATAATACAAAGACAGAAGAATGCTTTAAAATTATGATGGGAATAAGCTATTCAGCCCATCAGAGTTCACAATTTCCCTGTAACCGAAGTTGTGTGGGTAGCAGCTAAAAATATCACAAGGTATTATCTCTAATTTATTCCATGCATTAATATTAAATAATGGTAGCTAAGTGTTGCTAGTTTTCTGGTATTTCAAACAAAAAAACTTTAAAACTAAATAAACAAATCTGCTGTGTAATTTAAACTTGTCTTACATTTCTACAAAATACAGACCAACAGAAGTGTTTTTGTAAAAGTTATTTTTAAACAATTCACTGCTGCAAGTCGTTATTTTGAACCTTGACAAAGTCCATCATAGTCTTTTGTTTCAGTGAGGAAAAATATGTTTGCTGGGCTTGACTAAGTAACTGCCTCAGGAGAACTCATTTTACAGAGTCCTTTTGCTGTTCATACCAAGACACGAAGCGCTGCTCTCTTGGCGCCGATGCCACAGGTTAGATGTGTCTTTATGTGCATCTTTGTGTGTGTGTGTGTGGCTTTAAGTCTACATTGGCAATAATGTACTGTATTTCAGAGATACAACTTATCAGGGAGCCGCGGGTAATTGAAGTCGAGAATGAATGGGGTGCGGATAAATGAGGTTATTCTGCATCTATAAAAAAAAATGCAACAAAAAAGTGAGTTGATTATAAAACAAATCACATAAATACATTTGGAGTGACCAGTTGGTAATGTTTTGAGTTGCTACCCCATGGTTGTGTATATTTGAGTAATGGAATACACTTTGCTATGTACCATCTCCTCTCGTTACATTAACAAGTAACTCCAGATCCCTGCCCAACTAGGGGTGACAGTGTGTCAGCTCTTGACCTTCTAATGCAGAGTGTAATGTTTTCACTCTCCTGTGCTTTCTACCTGACCCTGCTTGCCAGCTTCAAAGATGTGTTATGTTTGATACTTTGTACTATCTCTGCTGTAACAAAACAAGCCATCGGTTGGGTTGTATACATTAGTCACCCAGCATATCATACACACCATTTCAGTGTTTAATTAACCAGATTTAATCACAAATATAAAGTGACAGCCATGTTATTCAGAGGTTGTAGTTTGTAAACAAATACGGCTGCATACAGTAAACCGATCGTCCCTCATGCTTTCCCACTGCTATTTCTTTTTTCATCCTATTTTTAATGCAATTTCAACTGATAGCATCTCGAGCCACAGATTTCAATTTGCTGCTCTGGTTTTCCCTGATTGGCTGTTATAGATTTGCTGATGGTATTGACTTTTCTTTTCTGAAGATTTTGAAGCTTCATCCAAACAGGAAATACAATAACAGTCAATAAGAAAAATAAATTGTTATTGATGATCACTTATATTTTGTGTTGTGATTTATAGTTATATAATATTACATATCTGAGGTAGAAAACACAATCTATAATAAAATTTAAAGTGTCATTTATATTGAATACATGAATTAATCAGTTTCGAATCATTAAAAGCAAAATTTCCCCTTTAAACCCTTTAAATACCCTTTTTATGGTATTTACAAGCATGCTTAGTGGAACTGAATTCTACTGTTCCAATATTCAATGTTCAAAAAAATAACCTCAGAATTCACCTGCCATTTCAGTGCATGTAGAAACTTCCATATTCGAAAGATATCACATGATATGTTGATCTTTGAACTATGCTAGCCCCAAAAGTAATAGTATTAGTGAGGTCAGCCAAATTGAACAAAACAGTCCCGAATTCTGTTGACGTATAACACATTGTATTCAACATTGGCCCCTGATGATATCAATGATGATCAGTCATCCAAATAGTTGTTCATAAAACATGCACTAAATGTGTGTACTCATGCCCTATGTAAACATACATACCCACCTCCACTGCTTGCCCAGTCTTGCCATACCTGCCTGTCCTGTAAAGAATCTCAAAAATCACTCTCACTTAAATACCTTCATAAATACAGTATTTTTATATTATCTATATTTCATGTAAATACAATACCTCAAGCTGTATATTCCTCTATACGCCTCCTACTTTTTAGTTTATATGCAGGCTTAAATACAGCAAGAACAATCTGTGCAAAGTCTAAATCAGTTGAGCAGAGCAGGGTCATGGGGGGAAGGTATGTGTCAATCCTTTAAAAAAAAAAAAAAACAAGAAACTAATTATCAATAGTTGTGTCCTTATTTGGTGTTTCAGTTATATACTTACAGCTGTAATAAGATGTGTTCTGTTTATCATTCATAAGTGTACTTACACAATCAGCACATACATGTATATGACTGCTTTAACCAGCAATACTATTGCATAAAGGACAGGTCTTCCTACAGTAAATACGTTAGTTACTGTAAATCTTAATGCACATATAAAATAATCTCACTGTCTTATGACAATTACAGGCTTGGTGTGCAAGGTACAATAAGAAATATACAATTTTGGTTAATTAATACTTCCAGTGTGCAATGTTTTTAATGCCATTGATATTTAGATGATAAGGATCTATTATGGATGATCTCTACCACGACTAGCTAAAATTGATTTTGGTGAAAGCACAGGATAGATTTGTGTGCAGGTTTGTTTCTCATAACATCAAAAGTATTGTCATTTATGGGGATATTTGAAGCAGTACACACTTCCATAAAAATACTACTAAAGGAAACAACAGTTAAATCCCTTTTCTTTCCAGTTGCCTTATAATAATGTATTTATTTATGTTGCCTCTCATGTTATTTATAAGCATCATATTTCTTCAGAAAATATGTTCCATGGTGTACCAAATATGAATAAAGGAACAACCTGTCCTGGGTCTCCTGTCCTTGAACGAACCAGCAAAAGTCTATTTCCTTTCCAAAACAGATTATCTTTAACAGCTTGCAAGGCACTGTAGTATCTGACATGTTGCTTTGGCTATTTATAGTGCATAATGTAAAGAACAATTGTTTGGTGTGCTTTTCTTTATAAATCCTCACTGAAGCATGTGAAATCCTGTTTTTTTTTTTTTTTTGCAAAGCGTAATTATTGTGTACTTCAGAATTTTTTTTCAGAATCTTGTCGAATGAAAGGGTTAAGTCAGACTACAGCCAGCCTTCAGGTTGACTCATGAACACAGCTTCCCAAAGAGAATCAAGGCCCCGGAAATGGTTTTAAGAATACTACTGAATTCATAATATATTCCCAAATGCATTTATTATACTCAAATATACTGTCATTTTTCTCTGTACCTGGCTGTAGACAGACTTGAAAATGCTTATTGTTTTTTATCTGTTTGTTGCTTGAAGGAATGATGTCCCTTCACACTGCTGTTATATATGTTATTTCCCACAATGAATGTCCCACAATTCCTTTATTACTTGCCATTATCAATTTACATCAGACTGAAATGTATGCAGCTTGAGGTCAAACAGATTTTGTGATCTACATTATATAATACTAACTATGTGCATCTACAGTACAGTACATACAAATGATAAGGGATGTGTAATTCATGAATATACTAAATTATAAATGAGGTGCCTAAACAGTGTTCCTTTATTTGGATATCATGGCTGTAAGTTTTTCAGTGTTCAGTTTGTTTTTATAAACACATTGAAATGAATAAAAAGTATCAGATTGTTAGTAAGTTTACTGCTCTTCTGGCTTTGATTTTGTAAGGTTCTTTCCATGCACCCCACTCACAGTAGAACAGAAGGAGGCTTTGCTTTACCAGCATTGCTTTTTGCAATTTGACCCAGTTTTTTTATTGTATTGAAAAAGAAAATACTGTTGCTCCTGAGTGATCCAACTGTTGTAAGCCTTTGGCAAATTCTTCCATTGAATGACAGAATGAGATTTGCTTGTGTTTTGTTGCCAATGGGCCATTTTTAATTGCCAATAGCAACGATAATGTAAATGAGTTAATTGGGTCTGAGGTATATAGATGCAGGATAATTTCCAATAAAATAATCAAATAAAATGAATGTGCAGATAATCTGAACTAGGGAACTTCTCAACAGCAATATCTCCTTTTTAAAACACTTTGCCTGAGGAGGTAAAAACGAACTAAAGCTTCCACAGCCACAATACCTTTTAAAGAATAGAAAACGAACTTGTTGGAAGGCACATAGAATGCTTGGTTATATAGTCAAAGAGTACAAATGAAAAGAGGTTATGGTAAGGTTGTATAATGAACTGATGAGACTGTGCTTGTTTAATTACTACATTACCAAAATGACATTGTGGCATTGGGGCCCAACAAAGAGCAACCAGACTAATCCCAGGGCTTAAAGGAATAAGCTATGAAGATATGATGAAGGAAATTAATTTATTTAGCTTAACACAAAGAAGAATTAGGGGGTACTTGATTGAAGTGCGTTAACCCTAACTGATATTGTAATCGTAGGAAAGTGGAGATAAACTTACAATTCGAAAGCCATATCATATATAGCCATATTGATTAATTTATCAAATACTTAATAGTAGTGTGCTATTTATAAATATCCTGGCTAATTTAAATTAAATATATGTGTATGTGTTAAATATATTGCTTTTGAGATATGTTTTGCATAACATACATTAATTACGGTAGCTAATTCTTTGTCAGTACCTTTCTGAATATCTAACCTGAGAATAGCTTGGGAATCTCGCACAAGATAGAATCACACATGGTTCTGATGTGAACATTTTGATATAATGTGGTGGCAATTTGTTTTTACCAGCTAATTATACTTCGCTTTAGATAAGCAAGGATGGAAAGAGTGTATACAGACCATACCATTGTCTGCATCTATTTTGGTAACATTAATAGTTATTCTGAATTGATCTTGAGCTAATACACTGAATTAAGAGGCAGTGTGGTCCAGTAGTTAAAGTCCAGGGCTTATAACCAGAAGATCACCAGTTAAAATCTCACCTCTGCTATTGACTGACTCACTGCGTGATCCTGAACAGGTCACTTAACTTCTTTGTGCTCCATCCTGTGGAAGAAAGAATCAATGTCCTAGTGTAAGTGACTCTGCATATAATGTACAGTTCACAGCCCACCTCTGTAAAGCGCTTTGTGATGGTGGTCCACTATGAAAGGCGCTATATGAAAATAAAGATATTATTATGACAAATATCTTTCCTCTGCCATTCATAGTTCTGTTTTTAAGCCATAACTATGCAGAAGAAAACGGAAATGCAACCAGTTGGTACAGATCTGCACTATACATTGTTATTGCCAGAGGTTGTAACTGGTTTCAGCTGGATACAAACAGTGCATCTGAAAGTGCAAAGCTGCTATTCTCCACTTTGCTGTGTTTGCAAAACAATGAGTGGATATCAGAAATGCAGAAAAAAAACAGCAGCGTGCTTGGGTAGAGTTTATAGTAACAATTTCAGTACCTACAGAATATATTGATTTTACATCACTATCACTTTGCAAACTATAATATGAAGCACAACTGAGTTGACATTTAATTTTCATATGCTATGGTTTACTCCTTAGCTCTCTATATTGTATAATGTTGACACCATTCCATACATTTATTGTAGCTACTTGGCCTAAGACAGTATAGAGGCTCCACTGACTTGCCAAATGCTGTATCTTGGTACCACTGAAATATATGCAAAATAATTTACAGAGCAGTCCGCCCTAGAAAGCGAGCAAAACATATCACTTTGCTACCATTGCATCAGTTGTGGCAAAATATGAAATGATGGTTTTCAGTGTTGTTTTTTTTAATGAAAACTTGCCCTTTACGAAATTACTTTTCTATTGTTGTTAACCCTCTCAGATATGCTGCAGTGTTATTTAAGGCATGGTGAAAGACACTAACATACAGAAGCAGGTTTATTTGGAAAGCAGGTCTCAACAGAGTTTAGCATGTGTAGATATATTTACTTTAAAAAGGTGCAACATGCAACAAATATAAATGGTAATCACATAAAGGTCGCATTAACTTAGCCATGTGAACTTCAGGTAGTTGTACACCAGTGACCTGCAGTACACTTTCAGTAAATTGATTTGTATATAACATATGATGTGAAGGATATGGTGAGAGCATTGCATACACATGTACTGTATGTGCCATGACAAACTTTACTTACACATCACATTTTCTTGTTCTGCAGCGAATGGCTTACTGATTTTATACTGTAACCACTGTTTATCTCAATGGATGAACAACTTGCAGTATCTACTGCATAGAAGATACCATTGACAATGATCTATATCTAATGAGACTATATACAGACTTTTTAATAATATACATTTACATGTATAAGAAATGTGATTTTTATTTCAGCTTCTTGTTACTGCCCATTACATTATGCATGTTTTAGTCTTAGAAGGCTGTGATTAAAATAGAAAACATGCATGCTGTTGATGGAACTCCCTCAAGAAAAAAGTCATGTTCACATATGCAAATAGGTCTCTTGTGCCAAGGCGTTTACATATAATCCTTTGGTGTTACGTGGTTATAGTTTTGTTCAGAACCCAATTTTCTTTTGTTTTGAGATACTAAGCCATCAGTCGTGCCACCCTGTCCTTTGTCATTAAAAAGCAGGCATAGTAACCACCCACACGTATTTAACAAAAAAGCAACCCAGGGATTATTTTGCCCTTCGAGCCACCTGGCTTCTTTACGTGGGATTGACAGTATTTCACCCATATCTCTGTTGTTATTATTTTCATCCCTCTATAATAATGATCCTTATCACACTAAATTAAACACATGCATGCAAAGTCATGCTACCAAATGTGAATTAGTAATCCAAGTAGCTATTCAGTCTGTTTCCATTATACTGACAGTAAGTAATGTGTTAAAATGTTTCCCTCCTGCTATTTTCCGACATGATTACAATTCTTGCACCTTAAGCTTTTTGTCATTGTAAGTCACATGTTCCATTTAGGATGTGGCATGTTCTGTTTTTGCATTGCAAAATGAACTCAAAAACACACCCAGCTGATTTTGACACAATTGTCTTCTGTACAAGGAAGGATCTTTGCATATGTGCAACACTGTCAGTTTATGTTACATATATGTGGTAGTTGTGAACAAAACAAATGTTCTCTCCTAAACCTGTTTCAATTCATAGCAGACAGCTCATTATATGTGGCTTAATTCTGAGCTGCTCAGATTGTTGTGTAAAATTAACACATTGTTATGCAAATGACACAAACCCAGGAATGGCATAAAAAAGATATGTACCATGTTTTGGTGGCTATTACATTACATTACTGTATGTCATAGTCCAGGATAAAACATGTAAGATGGCAGGATTGTAGTATCACTTTTCAGATACAAATATCAAAAAGGTGAAGCACTCCCTGTAGCCATTACTGAAACACCAGCTACCTGTTAAGCTAATACATACTGTGTGTTCTATTTTGTGACCAATCTACATGCTTTGCTCATTTTAGAAACATCTAAAATAAAAATATCAATCTGTGGCAAAGCTCCTTACTCCACTATAAGCAAGTTTGTTTTTCAGAAAGGACAAACAAATCCAATAAAGTTACCCAATCAGAAATAAATAAAACTCTACTTAGTGTAGGGGCTTATAAGTTGTCTTAAGTGGTTTCTTATCATTTGCTTGTAATTGAAGAAGTGTCTTGGGAAGCTGTCCCTATGTGCCCTAAACAAAATACAAGAGACACACATTTAAAATGCTTTATTAAATTTCGAATACACTGTATTACTGTTGTTTCAACAGCCATGCGTTTTTAAATAATTTCTATTCCCTGTGATTCTTTCATGTGAGATTGATGCATTTGTGAGTTATTGTTGCAAACATTCTGAATCTTTTCACTAATCTGTTTAACATTTCCATTAATCTTTCCTCTAGAATACTCCACATGTTCAAACTTAATTATGCCTCCTCTCAGGACCCCTAAACAGATAATTAGGAATGATGGTAATGTTGTGGTTGTAACATTTCATTAAGGCAAATAGACACCATCAAATCAACACTGGCACATCACTGCTTTTTGAACAAAAGATGATCATGGATTGATACCTATTTAAGTCGGAATGTACATTTACACTGGAGTCCTTTCTTATTTATGGGCAGATGAATGTTGTTTCTTGGGGAATAGTCAAAGCTCTAGGATCAATACCCCTACTGTTTGATGAGTGTAAACAGTTAAATCTTTACAGCTTTAGTACAATCTAAGGCAGTTGCACCGAAGTGTGAAAGTGTGTAGCCGGAAGGGCGTAATAAAAGAACCTGACAAAGTAAAAGTGTACACAACCGCAACTAAACATTGCGTGATATACTTTTTAAAGCAGGGCGGGGGGGGGGGGGGGGGGGGGGGGCATGCCCCCCCCATCTCTGAACTCTATATAATTGTCAAATCATGGAAATATACTACGTGTATTTGTAGATCATCAAAGGTGTCTAGAGGAACAATGATGTGATTTAATAATTCAAGTAAAAAATCCTGATACACATGTGTAAATCTTGCATTTATTGTATCAGACTACTGCTTTAGCTTTGGTTTATTGTTTTGTTTTGTTTGTTTGTTTTTTTTTTTTTTTTACTTTTGAATATTCAAGAATGCAAATTAATTTAAAATAAGTATTGAACATATTTGACTTGAAATGCCTGCCTTATCATGTTCAAGTGGAAAATAATGTGCCAGGCCCCTCTGCCCTTAGCAATCACGTCTCCTTGGCAACAAGAGGCAGTTGCAAAATGGCAGCTAGACATAGATGCCCCTCATTAAATATCAACATAGTCACTGACAGGAGAGATAATGGGCAGTAACACAGTATTATGTTCTGAGTAAATGAAATGCTCTTGGGAATGACTGTCATGCTTCAGGGATTTATTTGTTACAGGGGGAGCAGGAATGTATTAACTGCGACATTTGTGAACAAACTATTCTTACAGGAGCCAGTTTCTGAGGTTGTATAGGAATCAAGCAGGTTTCTCAAACTGAGGGACATTTGTATGGTAGAATATTCTTTTTTTTTTTTTTAATTTGTTCATAATTAAAGCAGTTTAAATAATAATTCATATAATAACCAGGTTCTTTGTATCAATAATAATAATAATAATAATAATAATAATAATATAATAATAATAATAATAATAATAATAATAATAATAATTTGTAGTATTGTATTGTACATATTTGTAGGATTCCAGTTATGAGTGTTTCAAATAAATTGGTGATAAAATCAACACAATCAATGTCAAAGAACTGACTGTAATATTAGGATGTTTTCAGATTTGTTGGTGCTTTAGATTCATTGTTGATTATTCTAGCACTTTTGTTGCTGACCTAATTTATATTGACGTCATGGTCTTCTTACCACAAAGGTCAGAGCAAAAGGGAGGAGTAGATGACATACTGAGTTTCATTATTAATAGCCTCATTAAACAATTTGCCTGCAGCTTTTTAAAAAAGGGATATTTATTTAATAGGCCTTTCAAGAAAGCAAACAAGAAAAAGAGAGAAAAAACAAGGGTGTCTTCATCTCGATTTCAGTAAGATTTGGGTTTATTCTTTCACAAAAAACATACTGGAACTTTGTTTTTCATATGTAATTTTGATTAATACACATAATTAAAACAACTTGCTAAAAACTGCAGAAAACCAAAATACGACAGCTGGTTGCTTACAAACAAAACTGCTGACAACCGCTTGGTGCAGCATACAGAAACCTGGCATTTTCATACGATTCCACAATTTAATAGGGTGTCGTGTTCAGAACAACGCCATTTTGTCTTTGGTTAGAGTTGTAGACCATTTTAGATTTTCTAAATTTCAAGAATGTGGCGCCCTTTGTGGGTGTTGCCAAAATAACCCCAAAAAACAAACAAAAAAAAATCATTTTTGAGCCTGCATGGTATCAAAAGAATCCAGTCATGATATATTATTTGGTAATATTGTTTGACTATTAAAGACTTAATATGGCTCATCTGTTTACTTTCCTAGTATAATTGGCTTGCACCACCTTACCAGTGAGGAAACACAACACAGCCAACAAAGCTAAGATAATAATTGCTCTGGGTGTCCAATTTTTAGGTGATTTTCCTTTTTCACACCATGACATCCTTCTTCTTAGATTATGGCATCTGCATGACAATAATAATGGAGATAATCTATTGTAATTGGTTTTCATTATTGCAGGCTCTGTCCATTCAGATATCCTTTCTTTTTAAAGTAGAATAAAAGGTCAGTTTTCTGAAGAGGAGCTGTCCAGTGCTGATAAGACATTACAAAGATTGGATTTGAATCATTAAGCACTAGAGCTCTGTGTACATTGACGCCCACTGCAGTGATACAAGATGTCAGGAAATCATTTCCACACTGTTTTTACACAATGGCTCCGCCATTATAGGAATCCCTGTGTTTTCCAATAATTAGATTTTATTTTCTAAAGCTTTGCCATGGCTTTATAGTTTGTAGAAAATAATTTATAGATAGAATATCTATGAAAAGCGAGGTTTTGTTGTTATTATTATTATTATTATTATTATTATTATTATTATTATTATTATTATTATTATTATTATTATTATTATTGTACAACCTTAGGTATACAAGGAAAAATACATATGATAGTTGCAACTACATATATGTCTCATTTAAATATAGTATACAAAATACAGTGAACAGTTATCTCTTTTTGACTTGTGTATTAAAAATGTGTGCATTGCAAAAATGGTTCAAACAATATAACAGTATACTGTATGTTGGATCCATGATACATAGCTTACACCAGGTAGCCTTGTGACTCAAAGAGAATACATTTAGCTGGTGCTATTGTCAACATATATATAATATAATGTGTACCATGCAAACCGTACTTTGCTGCCAAGTGAAAGACCATCTGTTTGAAATTATAGAACAGATTGAAAAATAGCTTTCAGATCTCAACTTACTGTATTCAGGATATAGTTTTTCCATATCAGATATGCAACTGTGTTCTTCCCTTAGATTTGCCTAATTGAAAATCTAAAGTAATTAATGAAAAACTACTAATACCAAAGATCATTAGAGTTGACAGATTAATATTATTAGCTATGAAATGTCACAAACCTATCTCAGTGACCCATAACATTCAAGAACAAGGGGAATTCATTGGTTTTAAATGACTTTGCATGTAAGAAGCATATAGCAAATATGGACTAGAGAGGAGGGCTACAGTAGAAAATTATTGACCTGAGGGAAGACTATTGTTACCGACAGGGGGCTATAATGCCTATTGCTGAGTCTGTAGTACATATTTAACATATGAATCAGTCAAGAAAATACGTGAGGCAAGGTTGGATAGTAAATATGACTTTATATATTTTGTTTAAATATAGCTGAAACAGCATATGTCAATAAATAAATAAATAAATAAATAAATAAATAAATAACATCAATAAATAACAGAAATTGTTTTTGAAGTTCATAGTCCAGTCTGGTCTGCGGACTGCCGCATAATCCAGTTTCTATCCCACCCGTCATATTTGTTTACATCGTCAAGCTGAATTTTTTGAATTTCAGAAAGTCAGAACACAATGACAGTGACATTTTAATCACCATTTTAGTGTTTGGAGCATCTTTCTTTTGTAGTGTGTTTTGTAATTAATCTTCTGTTAACTCACAGAATCGGTGTTCAGCCATTTTCTCTTGTTAAGAGTGCAGGGCAGAAGGGCTTTGAAAGGTGTAGGGACTGACAGTATTGTGAACCAATCACATAACAGACTGACTATTGACTGGTGGTGTAAGGATGTTAGGGCATGTGTCCGACTGATAACTGACCAATATATATATATATATATTATTATAATATAGATATATAATATAATATATACTATATTATATATATATCATATATATTTATATTATATTCACTTTAAATAAGCATGTCATTATTTATACAAAGCAGGTGAAGTACTGCATGTCATTATTTATAAAAGCAGGTGAAGTACTCAACAGCTTTCTGCTCTTTCTCTATCATAACATTTTACCTCTGCGTTAGCATTAATCATTACTGACCAAGAAATGGATATACTGTAGATATAGATATAGACAGAGATATATACAGTACACCCTTGCTATAACATGTATGCAGTATTCTGGCTTTGCTTTATTTTATTCATTAGAATTAAAACGCAGTACAGAAAGCACAAATCTCAAATTGAAGCTGAACATTTATTCAAAATCAAGCTGACATGAATCGTTTCAAAGTGCACCAAATCTTAATCCAGCATGCACGAATCCCAAACTGAACTTTTATTCCAAATCAACCCGACATGAAAAGTTCAATAGATGCTCAATTTTTTTTTCTTTGTTTTTTTCTTTAATCAATTTTGCTTTGCCGTATGGTTGCTGAACAAGCCAAAAAAGTGCTTTGGACAACCTATATTCACGACAGAGATATGCCTGCATTACTACTTTTTTGAAACGATCAATATAGTTTCCAGCTTTGTTGCAACATAAAATTTTCATTGCAGAGGAATAGTTACACAGCACATGCTTTTTATTAAGAGTTCCAGGGGCCAGGCTCGTTACAGCCAAAGGCTTGTTATAATGAAGGCCGTTATAGCGAGGGTGTACTATTGTATTAGCTATAGCTGTGGTTAATGAATGCAGGTAATGTTGCCAATCAGCATTGCATTAACTAACTAATGTGCTTTGAGAGCTCTTCTGCATTTATTTACATTGATGACAGGCATAATAAATATATGAAACCAGATGTTTAATTAGAATTGTGATTGGAGGTATTCTTTTAAAAGACTTTAACGCTGTGAAAGCTGAAGCTCAGTTTCTATTATACCCATGCTAGGTAGATATTGCAATACAGATTCCAGTGCAATTTGCATTTGGCGTTGGATTTAAAGATAAGCAACTGTATGTATTTTGATCGAACAAAAAAGCTGTGCAGATGTTTCTTTCACTCTGATAGTAATTAATATGGACAATTACAGTTCTGTCTGCATTATTGCTGCCTTGTTGTGCGTATTGAGCAGTGTGGAAGAATATAACATCCCTATGGTATTTACAGTGGGTCCTGATTGGAACCAAAAGCAGTGGAGGACCTCAGGGTCAAGAACAGAGAACCAGAGGTCCAGAAGGTGGCAGTTTGTTATTTGTGAAAAAATTTAAAGGGGTTGGACCATTGTGTTCGGGGAAAATATTGCCTGCATTTTTCAGATCCCAAGGGAGCCACAGGCTAATCACCCACAAGCTGTCCATTGGGTAGTGCAGACTATAGAAAAAAAGCTAATACTAGTTTCCAAAAGCTGCAAAAGGGAGGAGCAAGCCACCAGAGCAGAACCTGAAATGCGGCAGACCTGTCCTCCACAATATCTACACAGTAAAACAAGTGGCTTAAGCTGATTTGGTCTACAAGGTGCAGCAGAACTTCGCTTCAGCAAATAGACTATGCCTTTTATTTTTTTCCTTGGTTCTAAAATACATTGCAAAGTCTGGCAGCTTTTATTTTTTAAAGACCAGACTGCATAATATGAAGTGATTCATTTTGAAGTGTTTGCCTTGGTTATTATCTCCAAAAAAAGATTAGCAAATTAATCTAACTTGGTTTTTATGCAAAATGTAACATTGATTTTTTTTCCCCCTACATTACATATTGCTGCTTGTGTATTTAGACGCTTACCTTTTTGTTTAAAACATAATTCATTTTAAAACTGTTTTCCGTAAAACCAAGTATCTTCTTTTTTATAGATGATTTTACATTAGGGTTGAAGTTGAAGTATCAAGAATATTTTTATGATAAAACTACTAGTCCTGGGCTTTGTTATAAACAATCCACATTCACGCATGAACTGATCACATGTGTTACACTAAGCTTGCCAAGTGTTGAAATCCTGGGTTCTTGGCATTATTCGACTACAAACAACTGATCAAGACAAGCAGATGTATCATGTTTCACAACCTGGTGTTGCCTTGGCTCTTCCAGCTTTGTGAATAAAACTAATAACAGATGCCAAGCATAAAAAAGGTTATGTGTCCAGTTGTAACCTGCTACAGTTTTAATGTGTTCATCCCTGTCAAAACATCTGTTTCAGGCAAGGCACGATAACTTAAATGCTGTGGCTACATTAAAGGAATGTCACTAACGCTGCAGAGAAATTATTTGAGAAACCTCTTTAGTGGAATTGATTAATTTTCAGGGCTTAAGGTGGATTTGAGCTAAAACAAAAGTTAATTTCTTTTTCAGGTCCAAAATCACTTCTATTACCATTAGCTTGCTCTAATGTAATTTACAATAAACCTAAAATGTTTATTATTATTAGGCTTCCAGGCCAAAGGCTGGGAAGCCTATTGTTATTGTTAAAGGTTTGTTAAAGGTTTTTTTTTGTTTTGTTTTGTTTGTTTTTTTTAATTTTTTAATCTTCCCAAAACTTTAAACTGCTACTGCTTCCAAGCCATGTGACTGATCAGGTTCTGACTTGGCAGGTAACAAGCTGGATACATTGGCTGTCAGATGCTGAAAAAAGGTTGCTGCTGCATCCTTGCAATTGGAGCCGATAAAACTTTTCGAAATCTTCTTCTTGGGAACCGGTGAAGCGATTGATCTGACACTTGTCATATATCATCAGCATCCAAACCCGCATCAATTTTGCGAAGCAGAAGTTTCTGCGATAAATTTTAACATCAAAATGGCTGCCACAAATCTTATCGAAATGCGCCCCTAACAACAGACTGCTGCTGTTTGAAAACCGTTTGTCCAACAAACTGCAAACTTGGTAGTTATCATCCCAGTAACAATGAAATACAAATATGTAAAAGTGGTTATGTTTTATAAAACAAGATGGCCGCCAGGTGTATGTTTACATCTGAAATTTAAAACTGCCTCAGCTGACAAACAGTTTACTTGACTAACTAGAAACTTTACAAGCATCATCCTTGACACGGTAGCAATACAACTGACTTTTAAGAAATTCGTGTTAAACAAGATGGCTGCCTGACGCATTTTGGCACATTGAGAACTAAACACGCTTAGACGGATACTGATACTGGGGCTTGGGAGCAGTAAAACTGCCTGTACTAGTTATTATTATTATTATTATTATTATTATTATTATTATTATTATTATTATTGAAGTCAAGACTGAATTGCTGATGTATATTGTTTGTAATTCCTTTGAGTCAGTATTGAAAAACTCCCCAGAAATCCTGTGGGAGCATAAGTAAGAACAGCAGGTATTGGCTGTGGGAGGCTTATGTATGTTAAAAACATCTCCACCAGCATGTACCACAAACTGGTTATGTCAGAAATATATAGACACAGTGTTTTTCTACTTCCCATGTTTTATTTGATTAATGTGCAATGCAGAAAAAAGATAATGACCAGAACTAAGCTACCTCTAAGCATCATAATGAAAATATTAAGACGTGTTAACAGTGACAGTACGTAGATATCACACAATGAAACAGTTTACAGTATACAGTTATTTTAGTTGTTGTAGCTTGTTTGTCTACAAGGTATAGTTAATATTCAATTCAGTGCCAGACAGTAATGGAATTCACTTCCAGTGATCTAGCTGCAATCTATGTGGCCTACAGCACAGGGATTGATTAGCTCTCAATATCTAAAGCGCTGTATTTGAAAAATTGGCATAATCTGAAAAGGCAAGTAGAAAAACAAGACTTTCAGCGCGGAGAGGGTGGGGGCTGATAATCTTAGGAAGATGTTAGAGAATTGGGTTTAAAGCTTTGGTTTGCATTCCTTTAATAATTAACAATACAAGTTTATCATGCATATGAAAAGAAGAACAATAATAAGGCGTGTAGCATACAGCTCAGTGTTTTTTTTAGCTTATTGTAATACTTATTTTAAAGTGCCCATTACATAGAGATTTATACAGAACATCTCTGATGATAAACCTCATTTGCTTAGGTAATTATGGTAGAAGGAAGTCTAGAAACATTTTTACATCCTCTAATCCATCAGGGTTAGTCTGACAACAAAGCTTTATTTTCAGACTTGACATATTGATGTCAAGGCAGACTTGACTAGTTTATTATTATTATTATTATTATTATTATTATTATTATTATTATTGAAGTCAAGACTGAATTGCTGATGTATATTGTTTGTAATTCCTTTGAGTCAGTATTGAAAAACTCCCCAGAAATCCTGTGGGAGCATAAGTAAGAACAGCAGGTTTTGGCTGTGGGAGGCTTATGTATGTTAAAAACATCTCCACCAGCATGTACCACAAACTGGTTATGTCAGAAATATATAGACACAGTGTTTTTCTACTTCCCATGTTTTATTTGATTAATGTGCAATGCAGAAAAAAGATAATGACCAGAACTAAGCTACCTCTAAGCATCATAATGAAAATATTAAGACGTGTTAACAGTGACAGTACGTAGATATCACACAATGAAACAGTTTACAGTATACAGTTATTTTAGTTGTTGTAGCTTGTTTGTCTACAAGGTATAGTTAATATTCAATTCAGTGCCAGACAGTAATGGAATTCACTTCCAGTGATCTAGCTGCAATCTATGTGGCCTACAGCACAGGGATTGATTAGCTCTCAATATCTAAAGCGCTGTATTTGAAAAATTGGCATAATCTGAAAAGGCAAGTAGAAAAACAAGACTTTCAGCGCGGAGAGGGTGGGGGCTGATAATCTTAGGAAGATGTTAGAGAATTGGGTTTAAAGCTTTGGTTTGCATTCCTTTAATAATTAACAATACAAGTTTATCATGCATATGAAAAGAAGAACAATAATAAGGCGTGTAGCATACAGCTCAGTGTTTTTTTTAGCTTATTGTAATACTTATTTTAAAGTGCCCATTACATAGAGATTTATACAGAACATCTCTGATGATAAACCTCATTTGCTTAGGTAATTATGGTAGAAGGAAGTCTAGAAACATTTTTACATCCTCTAATCCATCAGGGTTAGTCTGACAACAAAGCTTTATTTTCAGACTTGACATATTGATCCACTGTCAGTCAGCTTCACAATGCAAACAGCATGACAAATTTAGGCCAACTTCTGATGGCAGCAGACTAAATTTGCAGATCTTTGAGGTGGATTAAATTGGACACACTAGCAACATTAAGTGCTGGTGAATTATCTTGCAATAGGCTAAATAGGGAAAAAAAGGTAGCAGCTGGTGTTTGTGTGTTTTATCCAAGGTCATTATTCCATTTTTGTTAACAAGGACTGTACTGAATATACTGTACAGTTATGATGGATGTGGCCATTGTCATAGACATGCCTTAGTATTTTGAATACAAAATGTGCATAATTTAATGTAAGTTTGTTTTATGACACTCGGGAAGTTGTTAAGAAAATGTTACGTATTTATGAGTCATTTATATAATACATGTATGGTGTACCAGCTTACTGAAATGTTTTTAATAATTGTTCTGGTATTAAAATGTAATTTAAAGTAGTGTTATTTGTATGATGATGTAATAGGTAACAGACTTTTTTTTATTATATGACAAAATTATATTTGTGTAATGTAAATTGTATGTATTTAGTAAACCACTTCCCATTTACCTTTGATTATCTTCAACTTAAAGGAAAAGCAACATTTTTCTGCACACTGCTGTTTAGTGTACATTGTCTGTCTGAAACACTTACTGTTAGTGTTTGACTTGCATATTAGTATGACTGCTGAGTTTACTGTTAGATGCAAGGTGACCACATATTGCACTACTAAATGTTCTATGGAAATTTTAAAAAACAGCACAGGGTAGAGCTTGCATAGATTTGTGAATCTGTGCAGTTCTCGTGACAATGAACCCTGTCTTGAAAATGACGAGTACCAAATACTTTCAACTTGATAAATGGAGGGGCTTTCCCCATCTTTTTCAGGCAATTTGTCTAAAGGACAAAGTTAATGGAAATTAACTGCCTAGTAATACCTTCAGGATTATGGATGTTTCAATATAATGAAAACGATAATGCAATAACAGTTAAGTGGTAGGCCAAGTACAATGTATTTGATTTGATATACAATTCATTTGCAAACAAAAAGACAGAGAAGTTAAATAATATAACCTGTTTACTTGGAGCAGATTCCTTTCTTTGTACTAGTAGTACTATGGTCTCTGAGGTTTTTTTTATTTTTTATACACAGTATGCATAGTAAGAATTTATCAACTGAACTCAGTTTGTGTTAAAGATGAACTGTCATGAACCTAGCTCAGACTGTTTGAAGGTGTTTCAGGAGCTAGCCTGTAGTGTGCTTCTAAGATTCCGGCAGTTAAAAATTATAACATCTTTTTAAAACACATTACATTTATAGGGTTTATAATATTGTTCCCCTGCAGTTCTGCTGTGGCTGGCATTGTTACTAATGAACCCTGCCATCAGTTATCATGGGTCATCTATCATAGAGTAAATTATAACTTATAGCTTGATAACAATGCTCTACCATGCTCATTTAAGTAATAAAGATTGTATGATAAGGAGCACATATTTCAGTGCAACATATATCTTCGCCTTCTTCAAGCCGTTTCAATGTTCCAGTGAAAACCATTTAGCTTGCCCAAGGCTTTTCATCAAAAATTGATACAGATAAGGTTAGTTGAATGCTTGTAAAGAAGACTATGACTATGCTAAAAAATATCTTTCTTGAGTTTTTGAACTGCATTAAGGACTAGCTGGATCTAAGACCTTATTAAAATAACCTTGTATTTCGGAATTTGAAGGACAGCAAAACTTTGGTTTTGAAAAACAGCACATGTCTTTGAATTACTGAATCATTTAAAACAAGCTCAAAGTGTGACTAATCTCTGGTACCTCTGAAAGGCAATTTTAAATAGAACATAAACCTTCCCAGCTTAACCATTGTAAAAAGGTTTACTGCTGAATACCAAAAGTATAGATCAGTGTAGTAAACCTTATTGAAAGCATAGTGAAATAAAGCACATAATAAAGACAAGGGGGATATATATATATATATATATATATATATATATATATATATATATATATATATATATATATATATATATATGGGTCCCAAGTGTAATGGTATCAATAAATAGTCGCTTAGCAATATAGTGCATTCTTGAATTAAAAGGTTTATTTGCAAGATGCAAAGGTCAATAACATCCTAACTAGTTCAGGGTCAGCACTGGGTTACAGCATAAATGGAGCTTCCATAAGCCTTTGGGATCACCGACCATTTAAGGGGACAACAGTAATATAAAATCGCAATCCAGTTAAGTAACTCTAAAAGGGATGACAGCAATATATACTAGGACTTGTTGCAAATTGATTCCATATTAAGCTTCTGTGCCATACTATTTCTGAACTGTTTTACAAGTCAAATGGATAATGGGTATTTTATCCTTCATTTTATCTTTAACGAAAAGACATTAAAACTTTTTTTGTGTGAGTTGAATAAACTCATTAAGTATTTAATAGGATAGAATTAATGGATTAGGTAACATCTGCTAGTAAAGCATCTGACTCTCTTTAGTAAAAGCAACATTCAGATTAATTAATATTTGATAAAGGCTTGACTATGTAGTCCGATTAAATTCCAGGAGATCTAGGGCTAAAATTGCAGCACTGATGCAGTTGATTGCCAGAGATGAAATGTCAAATACAATTTTATGTAAAGTAGAACCCTGGTACACATGATGGTGTCTCCCGCCAACGACAACGTATGAGTTTTGTCAGCAACTAAATGCAAACACAGGTGATGGAATTACTGAAATGGCCTTTCTCCTCTCACTCTTTTCCTTCCTTGTATTTGCTCGTTTAATTTCAAGGTTTTGGATGGCTAAGTGACAATGCTGCCTCCAGCTGTCCTTATCCAAGGTCATATCATCCCAGGTGTGGGTATCGATGTTACAGGCATTAAGATGTTGCTTAAGGGTGTCCTTTTATCTCAAGCACAGCTTTAGGTATTCTGGTATCCTCCATCCTTTTGACATGTCCAGCTCACCGAAACCTCAGATTGAACAGCCCTGCGTCTGTGCGAGATTGCCTGTAGATGCCCCGATCCATATCATAAAAGGTGTCCAGGAGCATTGTAGATAAGACCTTGTTTTGTTTTGTTTGAGACCGGGAAGGGTTCAAAGAATTCCCCACATCCCTGCACCCTGGCCATCATCCCTTATTGGAAGGATCTGTTGAGGGATACAAACTTCTCCGGGCAGCCAAGTTTATCATAGATTTTCCACAAGCCATCATGGTTGATTGTATCAAAGGCCTTTGTCAAGTCTATAAAGATAATGTATAGATCTTGGTTTTGCTCCAAGCACTTCTCCCGAATCTGTATGGCTGCAAATATCATGGCTAAGGTTCCTTGGCCAGCTCTGAATCCACACTGTTATGCTGGGAAGACACTGTCTACGAGTTGCTCAATGTTGCTCTGTTGAGTATTACTTTTGTCAGTATCTTCTCAGCAATGCAGAAATCCCGATGTGGTTGTCACAACTGGCTCTGTCGCCCTTCCTCTTGTACAGGTGGACAATTGATGCATCTTTGAAATCCTGAGGCACTGACCCATGTTTCCAAATACACTGGAAGAGTTTTGTAAGTTTCCTTTGTATGTAATCACCCCCTTGTTTGAAGATCTCGGCTGGTATGCCATCTGCTCCGAGGTATTTCCCTGATGAGGCTTGCCTGATGGCTTTGCCGACCTCATACAGTGATGGTAGTAGATTCAACTCTGCCAGTATTTCTCGCTGAGGGATGTCATTCAGAGCTTCTTCAGACATACTGGAGGGGAGATTTAGAAAGGATTTTGGATACAGTCAAAGTAAATGGTCTTTTGTCTTGATAATTGTTATTAGCTCACCATGCCGTACTAAATAAAGAGTATAGTCATAGTACAGTTCTACCTCATTATAAGAGGTAGCATCTAAATAGCTTTAAACATATTGCTGGTCTGTAGTACTGCTGTGGCTACTTTATTGTTACTCCATTTCTATGTATCCTGTATGTTTTCAATATCTGTCTGATTTGGTACTCAGGTGTACCCCCTTTTTTTTTTTTTACCCAATTTGAAATGCTCATTGCCTCACTGATGTTGCCTCACTATTCAGGAGGACTGTAGATCAGTGTGTGACCTCTGTTACCACTGTCAAGCCAATTGCCAAGTTTTATGCATAGAAGCTAAGCAAGAGGTCCTCCTGAACCTGCCAGAGCACAAAGGTGAATGTGCTTCCCATGGTCCTCCAGGCAAGATTGCCAGTTTATTTGTAATTTTTTTATAAACTTCTAAATTCACTCAACAATACTTTTTCAATAACCACACCTGCTGGTATTTTATTAGGAAACGAATGTGTCATTTTAAAAATAATTGTCACGTTGAAACTGCAAAATAATGACATTTAGGAAACAAAAAACTATGCAAATTAGTATCGGCATTTTGAAATGTCAATACATTTATTCAGTACCAGTCGTGACTAGTAAACCATATTTAAAATGCCTCATACATGATTCTTTTGAATCAATCTTCCAACATTAAGACACTTTGGTTTTGTATCAGCTCTGATGTAAGTTTAAAAAAGTGATATATATTTTATATATATATATATATATATATATATATATATATATATATATATATATATATATATATATATATCTATTTGAAATATTTTAGCTCTTAACAAAATTTCATAAGAATGTACAGTAAAATCACTGTTTCCAAACCACAGGGAAATCTGGGCAAGGGTTACAGCAGGGCATAGGTTATTGACTTCTCATTGACATGGATGTGCTGAAAGGTGATGGGGTGCAGTTTCTGTAGTGCACTGTATTTCAATGGATGTTCTGATTGGGGGTGGGCAAATCTTTGTGGGTTGTCTTAATTATTATAATTTGGTCATTACTATAATTTGTGCATTATTATTATTTTTATTTTTTATTTGCTCACTGAAAACGATCTGATCATAACACTTTACACTTTACAATTCTTTTGGCTTAAAAATATTTTTTGTATGAGTTAATCTGCTTATGTATGGTCAGAAACAAAACAACAGAATCATCCCAACACCTTTGGAAACACCCTAGTTTTCACTTATTTAAGCAATAGAACCCAAAGAAAAGGTTACTTGATTTCTACAACTTGACATTCAGTCAAGAGAATAATTGCTATTGGTGTTGTGGTTACTGTATTGCCAGTGACAGCAAACACTGTTGTTGATTTTTTTTTTAAACTTAATTTGCTTTACTATATTTAAACAAATAGATTGAATGTATATGACAACAAGAAGCAGTTCGCACAACATGCAGGGGCTGTGTACTAGAACAAAGGTTTTCTTTAATGAAGCAGGAAAAAAGGTAAAATACATTATTAAATTCTGTATATTTTCCAACCGATTGATTTGGAACAGAGATTAAACATAGTTTGAAAGATAACATTCAAGGGCTTTTACCAGAGATTAGGGACCATTTATTAGTCAATCAGGTTAAAGGAAATCTACAATCCATCTTCTAATTGCCAGTAAGTAAAACACACCTTGAAGTTCTTTGTATTTCAGTAATTAAAGTTCTTGCAGAACATTGTGATATGTGAGTTCTCTCTGTGGGATGCTACCAAACAGTATCCGACAGGTCTGCATTTAAGTTATTTCTGTCCCTGTGTTGTTATTCATATTTTCCCACAATCAAGTGAGTTGGGATTTTTTTTTTTGAAGCTGTCATGGGGAGAGTTTTTTTCTGCAAGAGCTTGGAGAGAAATTAAAGTCAGGTTTTAATTTTTTTATTTATGTAGAACAGACAGCTTTGGGAATGTCTGTAAACCTGTGCGTGCCTTGAATGCCAATAAACCCAGTGTTAACCTTATCAAAGTGATTTAATTGCTCTGGAGCAGAACTGATAAAGCAGCCCAGCAAATGCAAACAACATTAGATATGGCCATAAATTTGAGAGCAAGTGCTGCTACACACTATATATACATATAGTAACAACACAAATTATAGAAGCACTGTACACACACACACACACACACACATATATATATATATATATATATATATATATATATATATATATATACACACACACACACACACAACTAGAGATGTGTAGAATAGAACAGAAACATGCAAGCAGGTGCGTACTTTAGAAGCAGATTTGGTTACAGTAAAGTACAATACATGCAATATAGTTTAAATTGAATTCCAACAGTTTGTAAATGATTGGTTTAACTGCAATCTTTATGAAAAATCAACAAACCAGGTTTTTTTTTTGGTTCTTTCTATTTACTGATAACTATTTGTTAACATGTTCCAAGTGGAAACATACTTTACGATTCCTCTTACGGAAAGAATCTTTAAAGGAGCATGTGAGATGCTTTGGAAATCTTTAAGTAATGTTGTTATATTATGCTGAAGTCAATTACCTTTTTATCAGGGATTTCTTTAAAAAAGAAACCTAACTAAACTAAACTAAATCCCTTTTAAAACATGGGGGCAGTTTACACTTGGAGTCGAGTAACCACTAGACCAAAAATAACTGTTAATATGCAGTAATGAACTCATTTTTAGTTTAAAAGTTGTATTTAGGGAATTTGATTTTCCTGGGGTACTAGATTTTACAGCAGAACCTACTGGGAACATAACATATTTGCAATTTCTTTTGAAGCAGATTATCCAGCCCTACACACCTGCACTGCAGAAGATCTCCAGTGTTTACCTCCTATATGTTTAATGACTTTTTATATAAAATAATGTTGCAGACAAACCTACTTTTTTTTCTTAAATCACTGTTTTCTGAAAACATTTTATTTATATCGTTCTTAAAAATGTTTTCTACCATTTAAATTGCAGCGAGAGAGGAAAACGTCGCAACCTTCCGAGGATCTGAGTACTTCTGCTATGACCTGTCTCAGAACCCCATCCAGAGCAGCAGCGACGAGATAACCCTGTCCTTCAAAACGTGGCAGAGAAACGGGCTTATCCTGCACACAGGGAAGTCGGCGGATTACGTCAACCTCGCCCTGAAAGACGGAGCGGTGTCCCTCGTTATTAACCTTGGATCGGGAGCGTTTGAAGCAATAGTAGAGCCAGTAAATGGCAAATTCAACGACAACGCATGGCATGATGTTAAAGTCACACGCAACTTGCGGCAGGTAATGATGAAGGTTGATGAGGGGGTGAGCCCTGGTAAACTAGCAGCAGCTTTTAGGTAAAAATAAATAAAAAAATAAAATACGTTCACAATTTAGTATAGACTACACATTATATATATATATATATATATATATATATATATATATATATATATAATATATATATATATAATTTCTTAGGCGATGCTAAATACCTTTTTCAGTTTTGTTACGTTTTATAAATTTAGGTTTCATTACAAGTTAATTTTAATATTTAATACAACGTGATTCAATTCCGTAAATTTATGTAATATGTTTTTATAAGTTTATATATAAGGTTTATAAACTTTGTTTTCATCAAAAATTACCCTAAATTTTTATACTTGACGCTAAACTTTGTTTTCTGTCTGTGTGAGAAATTATTTTATTTTTATTTTTATCTGAACACCAAGAGCACCAATTTCCCTTCCGATTTTACCCATTTTCCTTCACTTTTTTGCTTCCTTAAGCAGACTCCTCTGTCAGACGCCATCATAGCATGATGGCTCTAGAAGACTGAATTTGCTCTGTAAATATTCACACCAGTCTCAGGACTAGTGAATCTGAACAAGCAGGTGGAGCTCCAACCTACTTAAGCCTATACAGTTTACCCTACAGCTGTATTGTTTTCCAGCTGTTAATGAGTTGATGTTTCTTACAAACCGTATTTTAATTAAGCAAAGAGTACAGTCCCAGGTACAACATAACATGAAAGCAGTAGAACTCCCAGAACTCATTTAAAATAAGGTTTTCTGCAGAGTGGCGCCGCCCACCTGAGTAAAATTATCCTTCACTGATAAGCTTGTTCTTAGGAGTACAGTAACTTCTTTCTAATTGTGTACAGTAGTTGTTAGAATCATTGAATGCATTGTGTTGCAGGCGAGTGCTTTAATAATTTTCTGTGTTGATTAGCTTATTTGTTATACAAGTCCATACTTCAGTGGGATACTTGATAGTCTTGTGCTGTAATTGTCCATCTCCAACAGAACTCTCGATGGTTGTAATTTAGATGATTTTACAGGGTGGCAGGTTTATATGGCTTTTATTTTTAACATTGTATAGATTTGTAGAGCTGTAGTGCTTAAGATTGCATCAAATGCAGCGGGGAAAAAAAGTCAAACACTAGTTGTAGTCATTTAAAACAGAGTGCCCTAGCTTTTGTGTGATCTGGCTTTTTTGTTTGGAATAGCATATAAAACTGCATTTCCCGAGCAAAATATGTTCCTTGAAAGAGGTTTACAAGTAAGTACTAATTTTGTTACTATTACACAATACATATGGATTCAGAGTCAAGGATGATCTTCAGTTTGGTTAAGTCAGATTTTGGTCCTTAAGAATTAGACTTGAATCTCCTTCTCTCTCTCTCTCTCTCTGTCTCTCTCTCTCTCTCTCTTCTGGGCACGCTTTGAAAGACTAACACTAACCATTCATGGAATGTACCATTTTTTACTAACCGTTACCTAACCAACTAATGTACTAACACCCTTATTATTCATCATTAGTTTTAGTTTTATTTTATTTTTTTATTAACAATCGTTCTGTTCACAATTTTTTAATTTCCTTTCTTCCCCCTTTTCCGCAAAGCACTCAGGCATTGGACACGCTATGGTAAACAAACTACATTGTCTGGTAGATATCATTCTTATTGTCTTTTTTTGGGTTTGCCGTGTGTTCCCCTTCCCCCCCTCCTTTTATTTTCGTTTCATTGTAGACACCATTATCAAAAAAATGAGGAAGTGGGGTTGGTATTTCTTGGCTTTCTTCACTTTTAATTCCCCCCCACCCTGTTTCTCACCACGGCTTTACTTCTTTTTTTTCTCTTTCCTTTAACTCCTTCTATTCTCCGAAGACTGTAGAACAGACCATCGTAGGGCCTAGTTTATTAACAAAGCCTTTCTGGTGATGACTGTAGGCGAACTGGCAGGAGCTTTCCTTAATTATCAACGCGGGAGCTCTGTCAGTTGTTTTCAGTACACTCTGTGCATGGCATGTCTAAATTTCATTGCTTATCCCACAGCTGTCTCCATCTCTCCCTTGTCTTCTTACCCGTGTCCACTAACACTGTAAACTTGCTTACCCTCCAACCAGAACCACTCATTTGTTTTTGAGGCATGCAAGTGAAAGAAGTGTTGTAGCTTCTAAACCTCTCTCATGGCTTTTGTTTCGCATGGGTGTTTCATGTTTGGCAAATGCATGTTTTTTTTAGGTTTCTCTAACGCGTTGCTCACAGTGGTGGTAGCATCTTAGACTTTCCTCCATGGTTGAGCTTTTTGAAAACCATGGCATGCACATTCATGATGTTGGATAGTAAGACTCCCTTTTGACGCATGCTTTTCAATGTTAAATTAACCAAAATAATTAACCAAAACAAAAACAAGTACAAGTGACTGTTCTTGATTTTAACATTTACTAACCCTGTAGTGTAACTATCACAAACTAAATCTAATTCTTCCATTTTCTTACCTGACAAAGATACAGAAAATATATTTATCCCTAAATTATTTTCTTTTCTTGTCATTGATCCCGTGAAAAAAAAATTAAAAACTAACATGTCGATTGAGTGAAACAGACCAGAAAATGGAAACTAAACCTTTGTTCATGGACAAAAATACTAAACAATAAAACAAACCAACGAAAGGAACACAGAAAACACCTCTTAGGAGAAACAAAAAAAAAGCCAGTATGTTAAGGTCATGTTTGGGCATTGTTTTTTCGTTATATTCTTTGACTAGGTAACAATTTCTGTGGATGGTATCCTCACCACAACTGGTTACACCCAAGAAGACTACACCATGCTTGGCTCAGATGATTTCTTCTATGTTGGTGGAAGCCCTAGTACAGCTGATCTACCTGGTTCTCCTGTCAGCAACAATTTCATGGGCTGCTTGAAAGAGGTAAAGTTGTTTCCATTTATATAATATTTCATGGTGATGTCAAAGCATATCGGCCCACTTTTGATACAATCTAATGTATTTAATAACGCTGTACACACAGTGGATGTTATATGTACTCATATCGGTATGTGAGAGTCTATAACCACCATATATTCTGAATAATATAGACTGTGTAGTTTAATACTATTCTGTTTCATATACAGGGCAGTCATTTTTTGATTAAGCATCCTCTAGTCTAAGCACAATCAGAGGAGATTTAATCAAAAAAAGATTCAATAACACAGTAGGCAAAACAATCGGATTTGAAATGTAGAAACGGAATTTAAATGAAACTACAGGAAAGTAATCTGGTTCAAGAGAATGTAATGAAGAGCCTGCATTAAAATACAATTATTTCTGAAATGTAAACCTTTTATTTAACTTCAAGCCTTGTGAAACTCAGCATTGATGCTGGTTAAATCCTTTAAATAAAACAGCTGTTCAAATGCATGTGTGGCAGTAACAGGACGCTTTGTGAGAGATCACCACCTTTGTTTCACTGACAAAATTGTGGTGAAACAAATTTGCATTACCAGTATCTGATAGTGGCCCTAGCTGACTTTTTAGTTTAGAAATGACCATGGGAAATCAAGATGACTGATCACAAAATATTATCTTTTTAGTGCTTCTTGCTCCTGAATATATTAGTTGCTAAAATGTAGGGCTGTGTTCAAAGGTAAGAAGGTTAGTTTGCTAGCCAGGAATTCGAAGGTAGTTCAAAACCTTTGAAGGTTTGTCAGATGGCATTCATACACTGTATGTTTTACTCTGTTATCAGAAACCATTTGACAACTTGTGAATACTATTGATCTTTCGATTTGTATAATGCATATGACTTAAACAGAAGTTGCTGTTTTAGAATTCATTACCAAATTGTTATACGTAGAAACTGCAATGGTGCCGCTGCAATATAGCGGTTATATTGTTTCAATCAACTATTTACTGAATACCTAGTGTACAAGACGTTGTAAGATACGTGATATGGTAGAATATGTTTGAAACATACAAAATAAGCGCCAACACTAACCATTTTAATTTCGAAAACTGAGCACCTTCCATCCCTCCCCCTCCTTCTCATGTTATTCAGAGGCAAACCTTTAATTTCTTCATTTGCATCTCGACAGCAAATAGCATAAGCTGTATTGAAAGAAATGTCTTGAAAACCCTCTGCTGTCTGGGATTTTTTTGTTAAATGCCCAGGCGACCAAAACAAAACAAAAAAATGTTGAATGCAAACTATGCAAGCGATGTATTATGGAGGCACAACCAATCTGGGATTATTTGACAAGCATAAATTCATATTATTATTATTATTATTAGTCATAGTAAAATGTGACTCATAACCTGCTTGGAATGGTGACTGTTAAATGAAGAGTTGTTTTGCCTAAGTCAGCTGCAAATATTTTATTGGCTGTAAAAAGGTGCTGCTGCAATGCAAGCTTACTGTATACTATACATCGCAAGCAGCATCAACATGCAAATTTTTCACTCCATTTATATGGATTACCTGTAAAATAATAGGATTTTCAATCTAGTAACTCTGGTGATGTCTCCACTAAATTATGCAAATTAGTACCATCGAAGGTTTAAGCCTTCCTTCGTTAATGTGTTGCGAACCTTCTAAGGTTCAAATGTATCCTTCTACAGCCCTACTAAAATGCATTTATTGTCTTGCAGGGTTTCCTTTTTATTCCAGTTTTTAAACACATCATTATATCTATTATGTTATGCAATCAATTAAAAATTAACTTAAAATTTTATTACGGTCGTTGAAATCCCCAGCTGTCAAGATGCCTTAAAAGCCTTGCTAATGCTGTTAATTGCTTTATACATGTTTTAGAAATCACCACCTTCAGGCCCCACAATAATGATGAAATAATGTTACAGATATCAAAATTGTCTGATCTTTCTTTTAGTTGGAATTGGGCAATTCAATTGTTCCCAGACCTTTTCTGGGATGTATTGTTGCATAATTGTTCTTATTGTCAATGAGATGGTTATACACTTCTGTACATCTGTAAACATTGGAAGTTCCAAGTAAGCAACACATTTCCAATTTCCAAAGGCTACTTCTGAAGCTCTTGTATCTCTTGTCAAATCACCTAATGCTTGGTTTGCCTGGCCTAATTTTATATAGTTTTATGTAGTCATTATTAATGGTTTTCAATTTTGAGCAGCCATTTCTAATTGTGTTCCGTTCACAATTCTGTGTTGTTTAACTAAACATATAACCTGTGCATTTCTACTTCTTAGATAAGTGTGTGATCCTATCACTTCTCAGTGTATACTGTGTATGGTGTCAGCTGTTAAGCAGACAGGAAGACGTTTTGCTAAAGAAAACTAAATTCTGTGATTTGTTATCTGAGAAATATTTTAATATCTGTTGTCAGGCTGTACAAAATGTATGTAGTTTAGTAATAACGTAATGAGCTCTTTAAGGCTTCTAAGTTGACTGATTTGGGGTTGTGTCTGCCTGCTCTGTATAATTATAACTTGTCTTGGCTTAGCATACAGATCGTTGGTGTCTATCTATAATAGATAGATAGATCTTTGTAATTGGAGAAACCATTGTACTACTACAGTAGAGTATTTGAAATGGCCATTGTGGTGTTTGGCATTCATGTCTGTTGTAGTCTACAGTCGTAGAATGTTTATACCCACTCATAAAGTATCCTTAGGTTGCACAGTTGGCTTTTCTAGTTATGTTTGGTACCTGGCAGCTTCCTATTACACCTACTTGACACCAGTGACATCAGCCTTTGCCCAAAGCAATACTGCTGCCTGACAAGACATGCTGCAATGTCAGCTCGCCTTCACTCTGGGTTCAGTTGTTTCAGTCTAATTCCCTGCTGCTGCAGATGGGCGGGTAGCTTGGCATGAAATCCCATACGGAATGCTGTCAGAGTTCTATTTTCTAGCATTTTGGCTGATATGACCAGGAAATGATTCACTATCCTCCCACATTGTTCAGTCCCTGCATCTCCTTAACCCCTTCTCTGAATCATTTCTTATTCCTTCCTGTCCTGACGTTGTAACTCATTAATGGTTGCAAGTGTGAATTAATCCCCCTCTGTTCCATCTGTACTTTCTGGATCTTTAAAATGCAGATTTCACTAACAGGCTGTCCAGCTGGCTGTCCTTGGTCCCTCCCAAGGTCACCACTGCTATGCTGTGACCTACCTTTTAATATTCCGCTAGTTATGAGAACCGCCATAATTTACATTATTTGTTGTTCAGTCAGACATGTGTGGATTTATAATGGTGTCACTTTAACCCCCACCCATTGCACGTGTATTGCATGGTGCACAGCAATCATCAACATCAGGGGCTTGTACAGAAGTAATGACAGCTTCCAGTTAAACAAGGGTATTCCACCATAGCAGTTCCATTTAAAAGCAAAATCCCCTGGCACCATCTGCTTCCTCAAAACTGTGTAGCTGTTCTTCAAATTGCTATGGCCAGTCACATACGTTTTTATCTACTGTTTTTACCTCTTCATTTACTGGTGCCAAACCAATCACAAAGGAAGTCAAAACCAGTTTGTTTCTGTAAGAATCACAGTTCAAACCACATATATGTTAGTCTGTTTGTTTTTAGAATTTAAATCTGCTCCTAAGCCTTGCTAAAGCAATGCAAATAATGTTTTGCTTCTCTATCCCCCCCTTAACCTCTTATCCTACTATACATGTCCATAGTTCATGTGTTATGTGCACTGTAGGTACTTCTGTGGACTCCCTTGAAGCTGCATCATAATTGGACCTTATCAACCTCCCTCTGCTAATTTTACCAGCAATTAAGTATTTGCTTTGACTGGCAGGAAGCTTTTAGTTGTAGTTTCTTGTTCATTCTTATTTGTTGTTCTGAAAGAGATCCCCCAGGTGAACGATTACTGCAATAAGATTTATCTTTATCTAACCTACTGGATTGGACTTTGGGAACTGCTGGAGCTTTAATTGTTTTATCATGTCGCTTACTACTAACTCAGTTAGTTTTAGCGTTAAGTTGCTGCTAAATAAATAATGATTCTAATGGTCGGTTTGAAAATAGCTACATACAGAATAGGCAGTTGTGAGCCCAGATTTCATATATTTATTTCTATGGCTAAGGAAAACCATTTGGATTTCTTAAAATAAATACAAAAATAAAATAAAAATTAAAAATACATAAATAAATAAAATTAAAAAAATAAACATATCAAACTATTAAAACTCACTTAGTTGTAATAGCTATTGTGTTAATTTTTCTAAGCACACATATGACAAAATGTCTACTTGAGTCATTTTTTTTTTTTTTTTTGGCACCACAAAAATTAAGACTGATGTTGAGTTATTATGCAGCATACCGATATTCTACCCAGAATGAAAGTAAGTAAGAATGGGGTGATTCTGAGGAGAAAATATGGCTTTTCACAAAATACAGTGTTTTTGCAGTAACGGCAGAAACACACATAAATTACTTAGTTCAATCTATTGTAAATGGTATTTACACATGGGATAAACAGAAACCATGATGGCATTTTGTGGGCAAGGAAAATATAATCAATTTCTGAATAAAGACGCAATTGTCCCTCGGTGGCTATGTTTATTCTCTGTATATTAAGCTGAAGATTGATTAAGAAGCCAAAAGCACATGCCAGACTATACATATGCAGCATTCAACACCAAACCACTATAAATAAGTACCATATACAACAAAACTAGAAGGGTATCCACCACAATTACTTATTTTATTGTATTCATGGAAGGTGGGCACTGGGTCATATTTAAGTCACCCAGGCACATCACCAACCCCTAGCCATTGCCCTCTTTCTTGAATGGCTATGTTCTCAATAGGAAGTGATTAGGTCATTATGAGATAATCAGTTGGTATACATTTTAAAAACAAAATTACACAGCACTTATGTGGAAGTGTGGCCTGGGTAGAGGCAGCAATAGCAGAGGCAGGAGGCAGAAGAATGAGGTTAAGTGTGATACACTGCCATATGTTGTCCCCTGAGCTGAGGTTAAAAACTCTTTGTGGTTAAGATGCTCGCTTGTGGTGTGCTGGGTCTCTAGTTTGCACCCAGCCTCCTCTTTGTTACAACAGCACACTTTTATTTAACAACAAAATTAAACTAAAAAACACCCAATCTAAGCCAAGCTAGCCTGGTGCAGGTTTAAAGAGCACACACACATGCAGCTCTCAGTCCTAAAATAAATACTACTGAGGAGGGGTTTTCAACCCCATCCCTGCCAAAACCACTCCATAGTTATTTTAGTAATCTTTACAAATTGACATGTGCACGGCGTCTTCCATTTAAATGGTTTGCTACATTCCACGGAATACAAATTCTGCTTTTATATTGTATTCCGTTCCATACCATGTAGACATTATCAGCAGGTATGGCAGCAGATACAGACAATCTCCTCCGTAAGACTAGAGTAGCGGTGTCATGCAGTATCTGAAGTTTGCAAAGTGTACCACCCAGTGGCAACTTTAATCTACTGCAACAAAGTCAGTTGGAATGACGCTGGAGATGTGATTGTGTAGAGAGGATAGTCTGTTACTAGCATTTTATATCTGAACACCAATAACATGACATATACACATTATACTGTATGCTTGTGCAAAATATTGTATAACATATATATATATATATATATATATATATATATATATATATATATATATATATATATATATATATATATATATATATTTTTTTTTTTTTTTTTTTTTTTGATAAAATTTAAAAACAAGTTATACATACTCAGCACAAGTGTCAAACATGTTCTTGCTTTTTAGATGTGCCAATGCTACAAGAAAATGTCTGCCTGGCATTCCTAATCTGTCAAGAAATGAACAATGCTATAATATTAGCATAGTCTAATATATTACAGTAGCTACAATAAAATCTTGGTATATCCTGTACCATTGGGTCTATTAAATGTATCTAAACACAAGCACATTTAGTCTAAGTTTAAATTGTTAAAATATCACTCTCCCAGTGATTTCCCATATTTCTGAGGAAAAAAAAAGACACCAATGAGATATGCACAGATAAAAGATTACAAACTATTTTAGTGATCTAAACAGCTGCAAAATTTTAATCACAAAAATCTAAATAGGGTATTATGTAGCTTTGGATCAGTTGCGTGGCAATAATCATTGAATGAAAATACTTGTGATGTGATGTGGAGAAAAAGATGGAGAAAGAACATTTTGGGCCAATTTAAACCAATAGGGAGTACAGATTGAGGCTATAACTGTGCTTTTGCGGTTACTCTATTATAAACATTATTTTAACATAGCAAAGTTAGACTCATTTTACAATACTTGTTCAAATTATTCCCATGGAGAATTGTGCAGCTCCATTAGGATTTTGCAACCATAACTGTGAGTGAGGCCAACCTTAAATGTTTGCTTCTTATTGGATGCATGTTCTTTGAGCAGTGGGGAATACGACTACAAACATAGTATAGAATGCTGCTTGTTTCAAAGCACATCAGCATTTAGTGCTGTATAAACTACAATAAACCTGCCACTTCTATTTAGTATCTTTTTGTGTTATTGTATACTGACACTGACTAAACACATAAATGCTTTACATCTTTCATGGTAGCCGAAATGTTTCAGATCTTAACAGTTCCTTTGTGAAGATGTTTAGCGACTCACATGGACTCAGATGTTACTTTGAAAAACTATAAGGAATATAAAATCTACTCCCTGGGTAGCAATCTGGTTATTCCATTATAGCCGATGCATTGAGAGTATTAATCGAAGCTTCATTTAACTTGTTATCCCCAGTGACCAGCCCTGCTAATTATTATAGACCCAGCTCTTTCCACAGTTAGACAATATCACAGCATATTGTACAGTTTCCATAATACTGCATTACTAAAATATGTCAGGATCCATCTTGTGTAATACTGGCTAAACATAGGGACTGTGCTACTAAGCCATGTAGGATTTTGTTTATGAGGAATCAATCCATAGCTCACTCAGTTTATCTGTGTGGATCGGTGTCTCTCACATCATTAAGCGAATCCTGCGTAGCATAGAGATCTGACAGATGGGTAAGCCTGCACTTGTTCCAGTTGATCCATTTGGATCAGCACAGTCAAAAGATAATTTTTAGAGCTATGTTGGAATAAAAACCTGGAATGGTGAATAAACATCTGTGGCTTTTAGGATGGCTTTTCATGCAGAGTATCTTAATCGCCCCTATCTTAACAAAAAATATTTGGTAAATGTTTATACATGCAGACATTTTTAATTGAATGTTTTCAACCTTGTAAAGTATGCACACAAGAATGAAGTAAATCTATTTGCAGGTTTTGCCATGTTTTTTACAATATTGCGCAGTAGAGAAGAAACAAAGAAATTCTGCAACCTTGCAATACATTATGCACTACAATCAAATAAATAAATAAACATAATGTAAATTGCATTAGCTTTTTTGTTCATAATTTACAAACTAATGAAAAATTAAGTTATGAAAGCAAATGCTTTTAGTGTTACAAGGCGGGCATTATTGATTGAATAATGATGTTATTTGTTTATTGGATCAAATTCCAAAGTTTCAAGACAACACCATTCCTTCAGGTGAAAGTGGGTTTGAGAAGAAATACATTTGTTTAAAACAAATAAAAACAGAGCTGTCATTTTCAGATTACAACATAATTTGCTAATTCTAGGAAAATAGCTGCATACTGTATGTTATTTTCAGCATGATCTCAAACTGATTAAAACAAAAGACAGAAAACTGTTCCTTGAATCCTCTGTATCTACCCCACTGACAATCATTAAGGACAGAACGTGTCTTCCTGCTGCCACTTTTGTAATTAGTCCAAGACTTAAAAAAAAATTAATAAAGAAAACATTGATTAAGATTTTGTTTTTGAGATGTGCAACATTTCAAAACAATCTACACCCTGTAGTGACTTACTTCCTTAATTATATTCTATATAGCTACAAATACCATCATATTTTTCTTTTACCCATACATTTTTACAATGTTTTAATTATGTACAGAAATATATACATGCAGTTTGGAAACAAACATGTATAGCTGCCAGTAGCTTAGTATAAAATGTAGTAGTAAATGATTCAAATATTTTGCCAAGCAACGTTCACATTTCTTGTGCCTTTGTCGTAATAGCGTGAGCAAGAAAAGTAAGCAGAATTTGTCAAAATCAATAAATAATGAATAGTACTTTTCTAATGGCCATACTTAGCCATGTCTAGATTTGTACACAGTTGTACTACTAAAAATAGGTATACAGGTATACAAGTGAAAAAGGGCATAAGCCACACAAATAAAAGGAACTTCTGCAGTAGGAGTAGGTGGAGATTGCTTTATCCTTTCCTGTTAAATAATTGAAAAGAAGTGAAAGGCAATGCTTAACTGCCCCCTTTAATGCTTCCCTAAATAGCACAGCATGGTTCTTTAAGGCAATCCACTACGCTGAGTTATACAGATGCAGTTTGTGTTTTTGAAGCCATACTGTGCAAGGCACTTTCTTCTCAGTTGTCTAGTTTGTATGGTAAGAAATGCATACATAGTTTTAATGCAAATATTAGCAGAAAAACCTTCAACATACTTGACAAGTGAATAATCTATAACAATTTCCAACTTTTATAGTGTTTGACCCAGAAGTCATTAATTCCTTGAGAGTGGTGAGGGGACCTGTAGGCAAAGATTTATAGGTGTAGCAGACAGCTAGAAATGATTAATGCATGTGTCATCAGCCAACCTGTGAAGCTACACCAGAGCAAAGTTTTACTGATTGAAAACCAGGCTTTACTGTGTCAAAGGAAAGGATTTATAAATCAGGAAATCTCCTCTTTATGCTGGGGTTGAGGGACAAAAATCTCAAATGTACAGATTTAAATTGTATATAGTTTTGGATGTGTGTAAAAGAAACAGGTTAACAGTTGCAGTTTTATCCTTGGACGTTTATTTTACACATGCCTCTAGCATGTTACACCAACAAATTGTGTTTAAAGTTGTACTTTAAAACTATTTAAACCTCATTATATATTGGCTGTATATTTAATAAGCCTTACAGGGAAACACAAGGCAATTCCCATTGTAGCTGGTGTATACCCCTATACCACATGCTTTTAAAACTGCGTTTCCTATTAAATTGGATGCAGATTAATCAACATATCAATAAGGGACTGGCAGACATTTCTAAAGTAGAAAGTTAAATTGATAGATATTGAAATAAATATAATAATCAATCTTATTGAAATTATGTATCTGGGTCAGAAAGATAGAATTCAGTATCTGAAGGTATTTGCTCATCACTACAGCACAATGAAGTATGTGGCATTATGTAAAATGTGAGGGCTCAAAATGATAATATCACATAGTGAATACATTGCACAGTATTAATCTGTGTCAGGAACACTCCTGGCTAGTCTCGGTGATGCCAGTAATATTCTGCGTACAGCTTGATTTAGATAATGACAAAGCCATCAAGTGCTGTAACATCAGCACATAGGTAAACAGAAACAGTAAGGTAACAAAAAATTATCCTCATTGTTTGATTACCAACTGTAGTACTGCAGCCATGTGCAATATCTACAAGATTACAGTTTATTTCACAAAATACACCTTTTGCCTCACGCTGTATTTGCAGTTAAGTTGACACTACTCTGATGTACACATTTCTATTGTAATATAGGCTATAGGAACTGCTTAATCAATGTTAGCTGTCCTTCGATTGTGAAACATACAAATAGAAACTTTTTACAATAATATGTTTGCCAACTGCATCAAACAGTTTTTTTTTTTTTTTAGAAACAGACTTTGATGCTGCCAGTCCAATGCTAGTCATCTGGTTTTTCCATTCCCATGGTAACGAGTTGTTGTCACTGAAGGCTGCTAGAAAATGTGAGCGAGAAGAGAGAAAGGGAGCAGGCAGAGATGAAAGTTTAAGAAAGGCACTGAATGACAAAGTAGAGCAGGGCATGAAAATAAATGACCTTTTCACTTGATCTACAAAAAAAAAAAAAAAAAAAGTTATTCTGAATCTAAGTGTGCCGTTCCACATCACTTGTGAAGTCAAAGTCTAAATTGGATGCCCCAGTCCATATGGATAGATCAATTGAAACTGTAATCTGTTGCAGGTATTAGATTTGGGAATATTTCCAAGTTCAAAGAGCTCTTTTTTGGTTTGATCACTAGTGTGTCTCAGTAGAGAAATTTACACATCAAGTTCTGCTGTTCTCCTGGGCAGTTCAACCAAAGATACAGTTCCATAATCTGAAAATAGCTTGCGGACAAGAATGGGAGTAGCTTTGTGTGTGTTTGTGTGTGTGTGTGTGTGTGTGTGTGTGTGTGTGTGTGTGTGTGTGTGTGTGTGTTTATCTTCTATATGACAATTTGAGCAGTATTTCTTAAATGTCCCTGAAGACCTCCAAAAGGAAGTTTCTGTCTTGTTGAATTCATCAAGATACATTTGTTCTCAAGGTTTTTTTTTTCTTCTCCCCAGCACTGTATATGTTTGTTTTTTCATCTCCCTTTTAATCAAATACAGGCAGTATATTTAGGTCTTATTTATTAACAAATGAACATGTATTGTACAATAAGTGGATCAATACATTGCACTTAAACAGAGCACTGCATCTTATCCTATTAATAAAGTGGAGGAGTCACTAATACCTGAAAAAAGGCCCTTGAGAATGTTGTGTTAGTATTTTAAGCTTAAAATAGCCATCCCAGTAAAAATTAATTTAGCTTGCAAAGTGATGTTTAAACGACAAGGGAAATACATAATGGAGGTTGTAGTGAGCGAGGCAGTTCAATCTTCTGTTTAGGCATGCATACCACTCCTGATTTCACAGCATAATCTCTACTCAAGAATTGATAGAATTAGATGCATTTAGTCAATCTAGAACAACCCCTTCAGGTAGGCTAGGGGGATTTATCGTCACATATTTTAAGATTATCTGGACACTAAAAGAGGAAAACCAGCTGGAGGTTGACATCTACTCACTCAAATATCATTGCATTTAAAGAGAACGGTGTGCCTTTAATGCCATGCACTCATATTCATGGAACTTACATTCCATAGTGTTTGTAAGAACATAACTTTCACTGCAACATGGGAATGAATTGCCATCCAAACATACATGCATACAGCTATGGCCAAAGGTTTTGTATCATGCTATAGAATTCACTCATTTTGCTTCATAAAGTCGAATGAAACCTGTTGGAATAGTGTTACGTTTACATATTTAATTACATACTGCTTTGTAGTTTTCCATATACTTAACCAAAAAAATGGACAAAAATTGACAAATGTGACGTTTCAAAATCTAACATGAAATATTGTACTCCTATTATGGCATCTGGTACTTTTGCGATATCACATTGTAATTCATTTGATTACAGGACGTTAAATAAAAGCTCTAAGTGATATTCTTTTTTTTTATTATAATTGATTTTTATTGTTTCAATCCTAAAACTCATTTAAAAAAATTTAAAAATGACAGGCATCATGTCGCTTGCAGCTATTGCAAAATAATACAATGTTTTGCCTTGTTATTAGCATAGCTATCAGAGCAAACAGACCTGAATTCATGTGACAATTTACTGAACAATATTTACCAATCTCTTCATGCTGTTTTATTCCGGCTTTGTAAGAAGGCATAACATTGATACTGTTTACATTAATTACTGTAGTACTGAATTAACTGTCCTTGTTCTGACATTTAGTGCTCTGTGATCAGTTATCTAAAACTGCCAACCAGGACAAGCTTTGGATGGACACGTGGTAGATTTATTTAATAAAGCATGACCTTGTATTCACTGAAATCCTTCTGCTCGACAGGTTGTTTATAAAAACAATGATATCAGATTGGAACTGTCACGTCTGGCCAGGATCGGAGACCCCAAAATGAAGATTCAAGGAGATGTGGCGTTTAAGTGCGAGAATGTAGCCACCCTGGACCCCATATCGTTTGAGACCCCGGAAGCGTTTATCAGCCTCCCCAAATGGAACACCAAAAGGATGGGCTCGATCTCTTTCGACTTCCGCACATCAGAGCCAAACGGCCTTGTTCTGTTTACTCATGGGAAACCCCAGGACAGGAAAGATTCCAGAAGTCAGAAGAACACTAAGGTTGACTTCTTTGCCGTGGAGCTACTGGATGGCAGTCTGTATTTGCTATTGGACATGGGCTCTGGCACAATCAAGATTAAAGCCACCCAGAAAAAGGTGAACGACGGAGATTGGTATCATGTGGATATACAGCGTGATGGAAGATCAGGTACAGTCCTTTATCACTTTTTCACTCTATCAGTTACTTATGTGTCTAGTCTTCTACAAATGTCCATTTTACCAAGAAACACCCCTTTATAAACAAATAATGTCTGTTGATAATTATTTTGTTATGCTTTTCATTTTCAAAAGAAACTGTTTAGTGTTTTAATACATTCCAAGATGCAAATTCTGAAAAACTACACTACCCTATTGCCATCAATACAATTGTGTTTACAAAATTAATGATATTTGATTTCAAACAATTTATACTGGCATTACCAAGTAATCATTCTGGTTTCACAGCTTTTGAAGATTAAGACCACTTAAATAGTGGAGAGATTTTTTTGCCAACCAGATGATTTGTAATAGAATGCCATTTGTACACTTGTATTTTATATGATTACATTTAAAATCAAATTCCAATTCAATTTTGCCATTATTTCTGCACTAACATACTTATAAAGCATATAAACTGATAGCAGTTGGAAACTAGGGAGCTGTTTTTTTTTTTTTCTGTTGAGAAAGGCATTAAGGATAAAATTAGATTTAAACCAGAAATATGCAAGGTTGTTCTACAGCAATCTTTTGTTTTGTCAAAATAGGTATTTTTCTTATGGTTGATTATTTTGTGCTGCATTTTGCTTAAATCGTATTTCATCCACTAAAGACAGGTAGTTTGCCTGCAAGTTAAATTAAAGCAAAGCAATTTATTATGTTATTACTTGAGATAAACAGCAATGTACTGCAAGAGACTAAATTATTATGCACTCGTGTACAGCTTGTGCCAAATCTACTGAGAGCTGTAAAACTATGATAATTACTGTAAATGGAGGATACCTGGCTTTTGACAGAGTATAAATCCATTTTAATGCAGAAGCTAAACATCTTGACTAATTCTCAACTTAACATAGCATACATAACTGTATTGTGTAACAAGACAGAGGTTGGGTGCAAACCGTGGACCACACGAACCGAAGAAAGCACAGTCTTCAAGTCTTAACCACTTAGCAAAAGGCTTGTCTGTATTCATAGAGATTTTAACCTCATCTCAGACATGGCTCAGAATGGGTAATTTCAGTGCATCCCACAATACTGCTTAATAAAGGTTGCATTATAGAAGTTTTAAGTGATGGCATCCTGATTCTCTAGTATTCTTTATAGCTCCTGGGTCTTTAGGTCTGAAACTCACTTTTCTGTCACTAGTCAATGACTGCATTTTGCTACATCTGATGGGCTAATGTGACCTTTTGAGAAAAAGAAAGGATATCAGTCAACGTAACCCATTCGGTAAATATGAATGGGTCATGTGTTATCGTAAGATAGGCTATGTACATTGTCATGTAGTGCCGGAGCTGCTATTTAAACTTAAATCTCTCCCAGCACTTGAATCAAAATTAGTTATAGAAGCTCTAATAGTGCTGCTAAAAAGTACACAAAAGTAACCTATTCTAATCCTGTACTGAAGCTACATGTTTGTATAGCTGAATCTACAGAATGCCCACAGGTGCCTATCCTCTTCTTATTAAACTCTTCCTGCTGTGAATGTTGAAGCTACAACCAACAGGCTTAGCAAAGTCACTAAGTCATAGAAGCCTGTAGTGCTGCTTGTCCATACTCCCCAAAGGGGCTTGTGTAAAACTTGTGAATCTACTACTTTGTGTAGCATTTATTGTAGACTATAGAGATTAGTTTCTATAGTCCCTGATTTTGTTCGAAGACTTCTGCATCATCCAATGAGAATACATTGACTACATTCATTATTTTGTATTTATTTATGTATCTATTTATTTATTTATTTGTATTACTCTCTGAGATTTAAAAGTTGAATTTAAAAAATAAACACAACAGACAACAGTTTAGTGCATTTAAAGAGAACAGTTAATATAATGTCTAGCTAAATTTTATGTATTTTTTTTTTCCCCAGGTACCATATCTGTAAACAGTCGTCGCACCCCATTTACTGCCAGTGGAGAAAGTGAGATTCTTGATTTAGAGGGTGACATGTACTTAGGTGGTTTGCCAGAAAACCGAGTAGGGCTCATTTTGCCCACAGAGTTGTGGACAGCAATGCTCAACTATGGCTATGTGGGATGCATCCGGGACCTGTTTATTGATGGTCGAAGCAAAGATATAAGGCAGATAGCAGAGGAACAAAACGGTGCCGGAATAAAGCCATCATGTTCCAAGATCACCTCTAAACAGTGTGAAAGTTATCCATGTAAAAACAATGCAGTATGCAAAGAAGGCTGGAATAGATTCATCTGTGATTGCACTGGCACTGGCTCCTGGTCCAGAACATGTGAAAGGGGTAAGTAAAGGAACTTCTGCATCTATGTTGTTATTAAAGCTAAATCATGTATTATTAATAGTCAGAACCACCAGACTGGAAGCTATTGTAGTTTATAATGGTGCTCCAGTGGTGCTCATTGACATATGCACTAATGCTTCCTCAGCAATTCAAACACTGGTGTGAATTGCATACTGAGTTTCAAGGACCAGCCACTTTTTTTCATATTGGAAATGTGACAATTACAAAAGGCTTACAGTATCTGAATATTTTAGATTGTTTTTTGTTGATTTGTGAATATTTCACATGTAAGCTAGTCTCATTTTTAATTGGTTAATAATTTACCTGTTTTATTTGCATTGTTTTGTAGTCTTTGCAGCTCTTACTAAGAACGTGGTATGGAGATTATCTAGCCACTTCTTTAATGTACACAGGTAATTGGTATACAAATTAGATATCTAAATTTGATATTATCTTGAAAAAAATGGATGAATTAAAAACAAAAAAAAGCCCTTTTTCTTAAGAATACGAAGCAGTGTTGGCATATAAATAAATTACTTACCCCACGATCAGCTCCAAACAGGAATAGCTTGCTGTCTCACTTGCTTAACTTTAATCCTGGTAACAATCTAGTCTGTTATATAGGCATGCAAAAGCTATGTAAAATAAAAAGTTTTTTGTGCTATTAATGATAAAAATTATTTTATGACAGAAGTCTGTGTCTGTCATATAGTAATACAATCTGTAACACAATGCTATTTTTAGATGTTATTGTGACCTCATGATGATGATTTGTTTTTTATGATTTTTGTTTTGACACATAGATTTGGTTTTCTGCAGTTAAATTTAGTTCTGAATTTGGCTGGAATAATCAGGGGATGGTGGCAGCATGAAAGCATAGGATTCCGTTTGTTTGTATTTATCTGGATCACATATGGCAGTTTCTGTTAATTTCCAAACACTGACAAAAAATGTCATCTACTCTAAAGCCCTAAAATGCACACAAGTATCTGCATATTGTATTATTGTGTTTTGGCCTTTGGCTTTGTCACTGCTTCCCCTTATGTAGACATATGTATCATGAATGATGTTACATATGGAAGAACCTGGAATTGTTTTAGGAAGAATGTCAAAATACTAGCTCTCTATTATTTTTTAAGTAGAGGGTGCCCGTGACAGATTAAAACAAGCACTGACAATGGGCCATGTTTGAGAGATCAGATCTTTCAGATAATCCAAGATATATTTGTGATACTCACTGCACACACAGAACTGCTTTTCTAGTTTAGTAATGTGGGGCCAAATGTAGAAACAAGTGCAACAACGCCAATAAAAATGCTATATTGTCTTTGTGAGAAGTCCTGAACCACTGTAGTTGTTGACCTGTCTTGTCATTTCTCCTGGTTATCTAACATCAACAAAGAAAACTGTATATGCAATGTCAGTCAATGGTTAATGAGTTATGAACCTGCAAAGTGGACATGAGGCCAGAAATGGCATCCCTGCAGCTCCCCAAAACTCAAAAGGGATAGCAGATACACATATGTGCTTTTAATATGTCACAAAGCTATCAGAATTGTAAAATACTATTGTTTGTACATAAATATGTCACACTTTATCCTTTAAAACGACACACTTTTTGTATGCTCACAAATGGTATTTAGTTAGAATAGCAAGGTTTATATTTATGTAAAATATCATCTAAACTATGTACAATAGCTACACTATTGTATACAGAATTATATTGGCAGTGTCATCATAAGACACCAGTTTATTGTTGGAATTCTGTTTTAAATTCTGGTTAAAATTAAAGGCTGGTGTTGTTTTGGAACAAAGTAAAGATACACACAAATTGTGTATTACTATTATTATTGGTATTATTATTATTGTTTGTGGAAGATTGTCAAGGATGAGGAATGAACGTTTGATATCATGAGCATTACATGCCAGCCCTGTAATGCTGAACTAGCTGCTCTACTGCATCTTCATATGTTATTGTTAAAGTAGGTGTTTTCACTCCCTAGTTAGAGAGCCCCTTTGCTTTTATTTAGACATAGATCACCTACTGTACAAGTAGAGTTAACGGCAAGCCGATGATCTCAATCCATACTGTGTATACTGGATTTCAAAGATGATTAGATTGATCTGGCAATAAAAAAGTACTACAATAAAACCCTTTGAATGTGTTCAGTTTTATTTATTTATAGGTGGACCTTATATGTTGGGTTACCCTGTATATTTGCTGTTATATTATATTTACAGATGTTTGGTGACTCATATGTATGCATCTCTACTGGGTCATGAACCAGGTGGCACATTTTAGGCAGCAACAATTAAAAATCACAGAGAGGGCAGCAGAACAAACACATATACAGCCATTAACAACACCCAGTCATGTTATTAGCAATGTTTTCAATGCACTCCACTAAAAATCTGAACAGACAAACTCATATGAGCATTTTTATCAAGATAATATAAAATGAACTTCCCCTGATCTCAGTGTAGCATAGCAAGGAGATGAATGTGAGTTTGCTGCAGCAGCAGGTTTCAGACTGCTAGCTACAGCACTTGAGTTAATCGCTATTGATTCTGGCACTGTGAAGGTCACCTATCCTGGCCTCAGGCAGTGCAGGAACCATAATGTTCAAACTGCTACCATCATGCTTAGCTCTTACTACAAACCATAAGAGCAATAACAATTAATAGAAATACAGCACTTTCTAAATAGCCCTCAATTCAGCTAAGATGCATTGCCAAAAGCAGTTCTCTCTACAGTCTGTGTTTGGTTAGTGTACTGAACACTATTAGATGTCAGTGTCAGATGTCAGAAAAAAAAAACTATTTTAGCAAATGCAATGAAACTGTGCTCAGTTATTTCTAATTAGTTTTATAGAGCAATTATAGTAAAATGACCTTAATTATTAATTTAACAACATAATTCACTGGTCTTGGATTTCTGAAGAAACATGGCTGTTTTTCTAGAGAATTGTATATTTATTTTAAGGTACTATGCCAAACAATAAATTTGACATGACATTCCAAGTTTTTTTTTTTGTTTTTTTGTTTTTTTTGTAAATTTGTAGTTAGAAGTTGAACATAAACACTAGTGCAATCAGGCACCCAGTTTAATAAAGTCTCTGTGTAAACCTGTTATTGACGTTGTGTGTACACTGTAAAGCAATTAACATTTGGTAGAAACAAAAAGTAAATAACATATTTGGTCTTAATTACATTTTTAAATGGCAGCACCATTTAGATCTGCTGCTGTTTTATATATATTGAATATAACACCTTGGAATAGTTAATGTCAATGTCACGGTAGAGTTCCCTTTCAATAAACTGATAGAAAATACTGGCAGAAAATAAAACTGTGTTTTAGTACCTTGGTGTTAAAATGTTGTTTACCAGACTAATTAATGATTAGGATTCAGCTGTTAGATATTGAGAGACATGTAAGGTTTTATATTGTTAAAAACTGTATATTTGGTGTGTGAGAAATCATCTGTGCTTGCTATTAAAAGTCCTCTAGTGGCCTAATGGAGGGTAGTCTACATAATTACATGATACCTCCTTAGTGCACAGTATCTGGAGGGTAATGTGTTATAGCAGCTAGACATTAATCTTATTAGACACTTCAAGGTTTTCAGCTTTGGTTTGAATAGTAGCATTAGCCTTCAGTTCCTTACATATAGGATTGGTGCATTTGTCTGGTATAGAATTGGGCAGTATAAAGGTAGAGACATGATGCATCGTGGCTGAAAAGACATTTTGCAATCAATATCCATAATAAAACATATATATTTTGTTCAATTAAAAGGTTGGGAATCAGATCAGTGACATTGTCCTTCAATATCATAAAATCCCAAACATGTCCTCCACCCATAACACCCAAAAAATGTCACTTGCAACCAGAATATTTGAAATGTTTTATGCAATGTCTATACAAGCAATAAAAAAATCAAGCAACGGGACACCTAGTCTGGAATAAATAAAACATTTCTGAAAAAAAAAAAAAAAAAAAAAAAAAAAAAAAGATTTCTATTTCCATTTCTAAGTTCCCACATGAGTCCTAATTCAAGTTTTTAGATAACGCTTTGGATATCAAATACTGAATAACCATTCTGTAGTTTTATTACAGCTTCTAATGAGTTGCTTCCTATGTGTAAACATAAGCACCAAGTTTGTATGTCTCTGTACAATAATGAGAAAAAAAATTACTGAAAAAAATAATAATGGAAGGAAATAATGTGTATTGAATTTATCAAGATTTTGAATTGCGACAAACGATGGTAGAAAAATGATGAGCAAAGCAGACTGTGGCTAGATATTGACTGCTGCTTTCTATAGCCTTCTTTGTTTCATTTATCTTTAACAGTTATCTTTTGCTGAATGTTAAACAATTGTCAGATGGAAAAGAATAATGAGTTTTATATCTCACTTTCTATCTCCTGTCCTGAGTCGCGTGTGAGGCACGCTTACAGAAGGACAAGGCTTTTGATTTTAGTTTTTCTTTCTGTTTTTACCCTTACGTTAGTTGTCAAGGTTATACTGTGACATATTAAAGATAGCATTGAGTGGCCAACACAAAATGTGTACCAAACATGTTACAGTGCTTTGGGTGACAAATGGATGAGACAGAGAAAGGAGTTGTATAAAATACTGCTATACCGATAGATAGTGACTATTTCGGAGTTAATGGACTGGTAGGAGAAACAAGAACATTGCAGGCATAAACTGAAAACATCTAATGTGAATACAGATTAGGGTTTAGTGATGTTTTTTTTTTTTTGTTTTATCCTGCTACAAAGTCAAACTGACACAATGTAAATTAGTCATCAGTAGGCATTCACACTCAGTGCTTGTCCGTTAATTTATGTTGATGTTTTACTTTGCAGTAGCTCTGTAGTGCAGTAACTTCATTCTGATCTGTCACTGTAGGTTACTTGCATGGCTGAGAAACCTAAAACAATCTATGGCATGTTATGCAGTACCAGTTCTCCCTTGAACATACAGTAGTATGAGCTCAGGGGAAGATTATGAAAACATAACAAACACACACACACACACACACACACACACACACACACATACATTTATACAGTGCCTATAGGAAGTATTTACCCCCTTGGACATTTTCACAGTTTGTTGTGTTACAACCTGAAATCTTGTTGCATTTAAATGGGATTTTTTTTCCTTTGATTTACACAACCTACGAAACACTTTCAACGTGTGAAAAAGTATGTGTGGGGGGAGGCTGTGTGTGTGAAAAAAAACAAATCAATTAAAAATAAAAACCTGAAAAGTCTTCATTAGGTACGTATTCACCCCCTTTGCTATGACACTCCTAAATAAGATCAGGTACAACCAATTGCCTTCAGAATTCACACAATAAGTTAAACAGAGTTCAACTGTGTGCAATAAAAGTGGTTCACATGATTTCAGATTAAATAGACCTGTGTCTGTAAGGCCCCACAGTTGTGTAGTGAATTCAAAGCAAAGACACCAAGGAGCTTTCAAAAGAACTCCGGGATAAAGTTGTGGAAAAGCACAGATCAGGGGAAGGATATAAAAAGATTTCAAAGGCATTGAATATCCCTTGGAGCACAGTCAAGTCGATCATTAAGACGTGGAAGGTATATGGCACCACCCAGAATCTGCTTAGAGGAGTCTGTCCTCCCAAACTGAGCAGCCGGGTAAGAAGGGCATTGGTCAGCCACCAAGCATCCAATGACAACTCTGCAAGACCTAAAGCGTTCCATGGCTAAGATGGGAGAAACAATAGCTGAAGTACTCCACAAATCTGGCCTGTATGGAAGAATTGCAAGAAGGAAGCCATTTCTGAAAAAAATGTAAAATCTTGCTTGGAATTTGCAAAAAGGCATATGAGAGACTCTGAAAAGATGTGGCAAAAGATTCTGTGATCCGAAGAAACAAAAATGTAACTATTTGGCCTAAATGCAAAGCATTATGTATGGCGCAAACCCAACACAGCACATCACCCAGGTAACTCTGTCACCATTGACTCAGGGGGGGTGGATACTTATCTAACCAAGACATTTCTTTATTCATTAACTGTTGTTTCACAATAAAAATTCTCTTGCCTCTTCAAAGTGTTGAGTAAAGGAAAAAAAAAACTTTAAATGCATTAAGATTTCAGGTTGTAACACAACAAACTGTGAAAACGTCCAAGGGGGGTGAATACTTACTATAGGCACTGTGTGTGTGTGTGTGTGTGTGTGTGTGTGTGTGTGTGTGTGTGTGTGTGTGTGTGTGTGTGTATATATATATATATATATATATATATATATATATATATATCATATAGATATATATATATATATCACATTGCAGACTGTCTGACGTTGACTAACGATTATAAGTACAGTATGTCAATATTGGTACAAATATATTTCTATAATTTGTAGAAACTCTGAGTGTTGATGGTTTGTTATATCTTTTCTGTCCCTGTGAAATTTGTAAATGTTAATATGTAATGATTTTTTAATGTCTAGTTAAATGGAAAGGAATGCCTACTGCATAAACAGAACACCCAGAAAAACATACTGTATTACCATGGCCACTGCCACCCATTTGCAAGCAGGATATCAGTGCATGCTTGGCCTTTGGTGCCATCAAGTGGAAGATTAAATATTTGCACCGCCTTTGTTATGGCTAATAACTCAAGAAACAATGTTCTAGGCCTGGTACCTGCAACTAATGGACACAATATCAGTATTCTAGGATAATTTGAATGATTATTAATGAATAGACCTGTATGAGGCATGTTGTTCCTGTATGTTTAATGGAATGCTGTTCCTTTTAATTTAATTTAGAGAGGAAGACCACAGTATAATAATAACAGTGCAACTTAACTGCTGTCTTGTATTAACCCTCACTCTGCAACTTACAGTGCCAGGCAACTATAAAGAAAAAGGCTGACAGTGAGGCAAAGAATATACACTAATCTAAATGCAACTGGTGACAAATAAAAGCTATTCACAAGCTCTTAAAGGTCCTTGACTACGAGGAGCTGGAAAATGATGCCTAAAAGTGCCTTGAAGCTCTTTAATACTATTCAGGCAAAGAACTCTGAGTTGTCAAGGATTGGGGCCAGCACTGCTCAAAGAGCCCTGACTTCATGGAATGGCTCTGGCACACGTAATCATATGCAGGTTCATCATTCAGCATGCAACTCTTTGGCATTGTCTCAGAACCTGGTATTGTGTGGCAGTTTGCAGAAATGGATTATGCCAAAAAAAGACTGAGTTGTTATGTGCTTCTAAAATAAAAAATGTCACTAACAATCCCATACATTGAATAGTCAGCGGGGTATCACTATGTAGTGTATTTCAGTATTCTACAAGCTCATGACAAACTAGTGGAACGATAAGATTTAAGATTTGCATAGCTTTTTACAATATGCTGATATAACATATAATTCTCTCTTCATCACAAACCTTTCCTTGTCTTGTTGTCACAAACCTTGTCTGTATTTTGTGTTCCGTTCCACATGTCCTTGAAATGAACAGCATTATTACAATGATCTGTTCTTCTTCATATTGGAACACATCATATAAGCAATGGTAAAAAAAAAATAAAAATAAAATAGAAACAAGAAAAGAAAAGAATGGTAAGGCTATGATTCCCAGGCCAGGGATTTAATGAATTTCACAAACTATTCAAGCTTGGATAAGAACTCGATTGAAACACTGCTTTGTGTTCAGTTCCATACCGTTTATGATTCCTTTGAGGTTGAAATAATTCACACATCCTGCATAGAATAGTTTAATTTGTAATGTACCCCTTTCCTCTAGGAATATTGTAATAGGTAGGTGTAAAGTAACAGTAAACAACATTTTTGAATCAGGTTTTTTTTTTTTTTTTTTTTTTTTTTTTTTTTTAATCATGTCAGAATATACATTTCACGCACTGTTGCATTTTCTATTACATTTGGTTTTTTTTTTTTTTTCCGCTTGCAGCCTATAGCATGACAAGTGTGCAATCAGCATCAGGGCAATGCTTGATAAAAGTGGAGCTCTTGTCTTGAATCATAATCTCTCTCTCTTTAAATGACTATCACTGGATTCACTGTGGGGTGTCAAAACAGACCGCTCTATTGAACATTTATTAGAACAGCAACTCTGTAACCTCTGCAGTCAAATCATTAACAGCAACAGTATGTGGTCTTGATTGAATCCAGCTTGTTTTTGCTGTGCCTTATGAATCCATATTCTGCCAATTATTATTATTTATTTTTTACAAGATATCACATTATTTTTACATAGAATTGCCCATATATACAGTTGTTTTTTATAGGTAAAATACCTTGCTGAAGGGTACAGCAGCAGTGCCCCCCCACCTGCGATTGAACCCACACCCCTCCTGTCAAGAGTCCGGAGCCGTATTATTTATTGCTAGTTAAATGATTGGCTGTAGATGGATGGCAACTCCCATTTATTTGTACAAACAGCATTGGATCAAAATGTATGCATTTGTTGCATATTAAAAAGTATGTGAAATATCAGGGAGCTTTAATGTATACCCCATTCTCCTTGATAGTATTGCTAGGCACATGTATAAAATAATATACAATATATTAAATGCAATAAATATATAAATATATATATATATATATATATATATATATATATATATATATATATATACACACACACACACACACACACATCATTTACTTAGTAATCCAGTCTTTTCTATGATTTAAACAATTGAAGATATAAATATTTTCATCCTGTAATTCTGTATGTTGAAATTAGTTTTGGTTAACATTTGTATATCCATGGGTATTGTGATCTCTACCCCCATGTGATAAAGTGTGAACATCTCTTGTGCTTATACTAATGTCTGTGCATTGACATTAACCTTACACAGATATAAATTGACTAACTGTCACATAGGCAAGGGAGGGAAATGGGAATTGTTTAGATAAGAGAAATATTGAATTTTAGTGTTGTGAATTTCAGAGAAATAAGAAAAGAGAAAGCACAGGTGTGTAGATTGTGTGCAGAGTCCTTATGTGAGAAATGTTTTCTGGTATTATTTGGTTTGTTCTGAATTTCTTTCTTGTAGCATATAGTCAAATATATATTTCATTGACTTTGCAAAGTTGATTTTAGTATTCCTAAACTTACCACTCTAGTGTGTAATATAAGCATGGATGAATTTTCTAGCAAGTTCTGTATGAAAGAATATATATATAGAAAAAAAAAAATGTAAGCATTTTTTTAACTTGTTTTTTCACAGAGGCCTCCATTCTCAGCTATGATGGTAGCATGTACATGAAGGTTGTGATGCCCATGGTCATGCATACAGAGGCTGAGGACGTATCCTTGCGCTTCATGTCTCAGCGGGCATATGGCCTGCTCATGGCAACCACATCAAGGGAGTCAGCAGACACACTAAGGCTTGAACTTGATGGAGGACGTGTGAAGCTGACTGTTAATTTAGGTATCGTATACACCTGAAATTCAGGAATCTATTGGTTTCTTTGTGTATTGTTTTTTTTTTTTTTTCTTGTAATACTAATTATATAGTAAATAAAATGTATATGTATACTTTAATATTCTTTTGTTATATGTTTCTAAATATATTGCATGGAATTAATGAATAATGTATGTGTGTGTGTGTGTGTGTGTGTGTGTGTGTGTGTGTGTGTGTGTGTGTGTGTGTGTGTGTGTGTGTGTGTGTGTGTGTTATTTATTTATTTTATTTCTTTATTTAGATATTTATTTTTTTAATTAATTTGTATTTTAATTGTTGGCCTAAATATACCTGCTGTTTGGCCCATCTTTTGAACAGATATTTTCATCATCATTTTCATATATTATTATTATTATTATTATTATTATTATTATTATTATTTATTATTATTATTATGTTTGTTTGTTTGTTTGTTTAAGTTGCCCTTTTTTGATTTTTTATACCAGTAATTAACACAATAAGTGCTGTGACTTTCTAAATGGTAAAACAGTTAGTCACGTTTCAGTCTTTAAAAAGTTTTGATTGACATGTATTATTTCAATAATTTAGTCTAGCAACATTGCTGATTTTTTTCCTGCAAAAAAACTCATAAAACACATTTTAGCAATAAAACTACACATCCACCATGCTATGTCAAAAGATGGTATTCAACCCTTCAAAGGCCTGAAGCCTGCGGCCCCTACAGCAAACAGCCCGTGAACAGAGTGCACAGCTAAACCAGCAGTCGGCTAGCATACCACCTTCTTTGTTTTCTTTTTTTTTTTCAAAACACATAATTGAAAACCTAATATCATTATATGTAGTATTCACATTAATACCTTCAATAATAGTCATAGAAAAGAAAATATTGGTCACAATACGCTGTTTTTTGACAGCATACTTTTATTGCATAAAAATTCATTCACGTATGGTGTAAATATTTTCTGCCATTTAAAAATGCCATGTAGCATATATAATAATATGCACAAAATATGTGTTTTTTAAAAAAAAAAAAAATCTGTTTCATTTCAGAATTTAAGGTGATCTTTCTATTAGTTCAGTTATTTTGATAAATTTTGAATAAATCATGCTCTTTAAGATTATTGTCATCGACAATTATATCCCCCCAAGGTCTGAATAACTTACACTTAAAAAAAAAAAAAAAAAAAAAAACTATGATATATATATTTTTTAAAAAATTTCAAGGTTATACGTAAATTACTAATTTGCTATATATATATTATATATATATAATATATTAGATATATATATATCTATATAATATATATATATATATCTATCTATCTATAGATATTATATATAGATATAAAGCCTCCCACATTGGCTTTCCTTGTCATACATTTTGTTGTACTGTTTAAAAGAGACATGCTAGTTAGTACATGTATCTAGTGTCTGTATTAACGTTGCTCATTCGAGGGGTATAATGGTCACTGCATGGTGCTGCTGCTGATTGGACCGAGGCTGTTTGCTCCCACTTTTCTGTTGCGGTTGACGACACATGATAAACCTAACCACATGGAACCTAACCCAGATTGTTTTTACAATATCCAATCATGTCAAACAGCATTTATTTGCTTAATATTTATTCACACACACACACACAATAAAGATGTATTTCTTTCCAGTAGTAGTATATGCGCATTATGTAATATGCACAGCAATTACTGGGGTGTTCTGTTAACATCAACTTGTCAATATACTTTAACAATATCAATATTCTTCCCCAGTTATGATGGGGTATTAAAATCTTTTCTTATCTTTCCTCAATTCTTTTGTTAAGACTTCTAGAAATTCAAAGATCTGTGGTACACCATCTTCTTGCTAAATGTTATACAACATACAGTTCTAGTATACTGTTTAGCAAACAAGATAGCACAAGGCCATTGGATATCTTAGCCAATTTCTTTGAGACTTAACTTGATAAAAAAAAATTAAAGTTATAAAATCTCAGTTTAGGGAATTCATGTGGTTAGTAATTAATGAGTGGCCATTTTATAACTACGGGTAACAAAAGTGTTTCTATAATTTATAGAAAACTGCCTGTATGATTTTTATTCAAACAGTGATTTGGGGATATTATATGTCCAATGCTTCTTGACTCTTAAGGATGTTTTGTGTTATATAATCAGAGCTGACATTTCTTTTTTAAATAATTTCTAAATTAGTGATACATAAAATGGCTACGTTTTTGCATGTGTCTGTCCCCGGAAGGGTGGACTGATTGTTTTTGGATGTCTGCAGCTGTAACCTTGAAGGATGCAATTTCATCTTTCATTTATTCTTCCCCATCTAGACTGTATCAGGATAAACTGTAACTCCAGTAAGTTAATACTCAAGTTTCATTTTGTTCTTGATATTTTCTAAAGAAATGTTTTAAACTGTTGCCTGTTTCGTTAAAACTGTTGTTTAATCAATAGAGGAATGTGGTGACTTGATAATCAGGATTTTACTTATTAGATTGTTTGTTTTTGAAGGGGTGGTAATCAGTTGAGGGAGGGTGGGGTTTCAAAAACAGATAGGCAGCTATCAAGCTACAAAATAAATATCACAATATTTGCAAATTGATGGTCAGTATTTAATTATGGTACATAATTTCCAATTCTATAGACTAGAGCCCTATTCCATTGCTCCCTTCATACCTAAATCCCGACAAGAAATATACCTGACCAGGCTGTATACCTTGCATTCTTAGTCTGTACATGCATGGTAATTTTGAAATTAGAAAATAAATGAGTGCTTTAATGCATAAAACACATATGAGTAATTAAGAAATGGTCTTAGGAGCAAATGAGGCACTGTAAATGAAATGTAATATTTATTATTATACTGTTTAGTACAATTGGCTGTAAAACATGTCAGGATGAAAAGATAAATCCTCACCCCAAGCACTTAAATATTGGAACCATTTAGAATACGCTCAAAGTAGGTGCATTCAATAATATCGCCATTCATTCTTGTGGAAAATGACGAAAAAGGGCAGGTTTAAACGTTAGTATACATCTAACTGAGATGGAAATGGGTTTAGACATAAAGTAGGTACTGGTATTTCCTCAGAGTTGAATCATGTTTATTTAATGTTTTCCTGTTTATTTTAAAAGGATTATTCAAACTGATTTAGGTTTAATTTCAATTAGATGTTCCAAAAGATTATTAAGTCACCTCTTTTACTTACCTTAACTTAAAAAAAAAAAAAAACCCTGACATTTTATAGATGCTTGAAATGCAAGCAGGGCATTTAGAATAGTTTCCCAGCATACGTTAATACTGATACTGTACAATGGTAGTACTTAATATGCAGTCCTCAAAGATCATGTAGATGTGCAATCCATGACTATAATATAATATATTTGGCTTGCATCTTGTTACACAATTCCTAAAGATGGCCTGTCGAGAAATTGAGTTTCAGCCCTGTAAAATATTCAACATTCACTGTGGTGTTTCTTTTTGCTGTGCTTGCATATCAAGATTAATAACAAGCATTTTAATATGTGCTCACCTTTCAATACTCAGGCACATCAAAGGTAACTTTTTAAAGCTTAATGTGAAAATAGGAATGTTATTGCTCTAAAATCTTAGTTGTATATTTGAAAATGTCTGTCATAAACAAGGCTTAACAGCTTTTACTCATAGACAGGTCTTCTTTAACTTTTAAAGGAAAACTGAAAAAGCTGGATAAATAAAAAAAATATGTTTTGCTGATTTAAAGCAGTATTCATGTTTCAAATGCATAATGGATACATAATAACCAGTGTATCCTGTGGTTAATAATGAACACATTCGTGTACATACCTTTCAGTGCATACCTCTGGAAGGTAAGATAACTTTGTTTTTGCATCATCCTTTATTCTTATAATTTTAAAAGGATAATATTTGTGAGCTGTATCCTGTTCCAAATATGTCTGTGTAAATGATATTCAAACCAAATCTACCTGTGTACATCTTATTTTCTTTCTTTCTTATGCTTGGTCACTAGGAGACAGCAGCACAAAGGTTGAACTGTCTATGTAGGACATTCTGAACAGTACATCAGATGAACATACGCCATAGTTTGCATTACAATTCCAACCTGAACCTTGAAGGCAGATGGGTTATTGGGGTCAGCTGGCATTGGTTAGGTCTGAATCCCTACTTCAGAATGAACTCATGTATGAAAAGGCTTTGGTCTCAGAAGAGAATGTAATACTGGGTAGAGCATGAACCTACTCAGTGTGTAAAAGTATTTTTTTCATTCCTAACTACAAAAAACAAAACATTTCATATTTATAAATACATGCATTTAAAAAAAAAAAATCCCTTCAATGAGAACATACTTTACATCTAAAATGGCTTTTACTTTATTATAGTGTTTGAAAATTTGAACAGAATTTAGAAAAGTCAAGGTTACAGTAACAGCCGCTAAACACCTATTTATTCAACACTTATTGAATGTATTTAACTGAATCTCATTATGGAATGTTGCACCAGTAACAGAATGACTGACAGAATCGCACTATTTCAAATTGCAAACTAGGTGCAGAGCTTAAAATAGGAAAAATAATTCCCAATATTCAGTGTTGGGGAGAAAAATATTGATTGCTAGGTGGCAGAATATTATCTTTTGGGAGGACCTTCATTGGTGATATAATAATGACAGTCATCCCAGACACATGATTTGGTCATCACATCCATAGTCTTGAATACTGTTGAACCTTGAACATTCTAAAAGCTGTGTTTCCAAAAGTAACCCTCAACCAGGCACACTGAAGAACAAGGAAAAACATATTATTCTACAACAAACCATAAACCATCTCAGCAGGAAATACCTGCAACATTCCCAAGTTGGTATTGATTCTTCTGGAGGTCACAAACATCATTACCCGCTTGACTGCTTTCATAGTGTTGAACATTGTCAGGTTTTAGGTATCTCTCCTTTACTTGCTAGTAAAGCACATTATCTTGAATCCAATGGAGGTGGCAGATCCATATCTGTCATCTGGCCTTCTGCCTGGCCTATATATATATATATATATATATATATATATATATATATATATATATATATATATATATATATATATAGCAGTATACAGTATAACACAAAAGACATTGACAAAGACTACAGTAATTTGAGAAGTGAACATAAATAAATGATTGTTATTGTTATTTCTAAGTTTAAGCCATGAATTATGAATGCTTGCAATTAACACATTAGAGAAGGTAAAGATAATCATCATGCCTATAGATCCTATTAAGGGGAATGCTAAAGTTTTATATCATATGTGACAGATTTGCTATCATATACTGGTAGTGCTTTACTATAAGGCATCTTTTTTTAAAACAAGGCAAGGATACGTTTGTTGTAAGTTGAATGGTGGAAGTGGAGTTTAATATCACTGTCCATTCTTACCTGTTTTTGCTTATACATACCCACCTACGTAGTGTAGATTGGGTGACCTTGTTGCTGCAAAACACAGCATGAACGTATTTTATGTAACTTTAAAACAATGTATTATTTGCATTCCTTATTATTTTTCTTCAGTCCCACTATTTGCACTGATGGTATGCACATTTCTGTGCTCAGTGGTGCAAGAAGTCATGAGCACTTATCAATTTTCTACTGTTGCTGTGAACATTCCAGGTGCTTAGTTTCAACTAAGGGTCCATGGAGGTTCTGTTTTGGTCTGTGTTGTGTTTGTCTGGCACAGACTGGGTCTCTCCCATCATTCTCTGCAGGGCTGGATAACTGCCAAAGACTCCCTGGCTGACTGGGTCTATCCCATTATGCACAATTACGACTCTAGTTTTGCTTGACTAACAACTTCAGTAATCTGATTGCCAATGAACGCTTTAATATGCAACTTTGCACATCACAAAACCACATCATCAAATATTTTACATTGTAATAACATTTTACAAACGTACCAATGATCTTCAATGTTATAGCTAATGCAGTATTTAGTTTATAAAAGGACAGATTTTTATTAAGCTAATATAAATTCTAGTGTATGATGAAAAATATCTAAGCGCGAATATATATATATTACAGATCTATATATTATATATTATATATATTATATAGTATATATATTATATATATATATATACATATATATGATACATGTACGTCTTTTGTGACAAAACACTGTCATGCATTTAGTGTTATAATATGCATTCCCTCCAGTAGCTAGCTGATGCACTGCATTTGTATTATATATATGGATATATATATATTAATATATATATATATTATATATATATATATCTCTATATATGACATATAATTATGAGCTATCGTATACTGTTCATTAAGTCAATAGGTAGCAGAAAGTTGTTGTGTTGGTCCTTTCCTTTTTATTTCAGGCTTTTCTAGTTTGAGGCAGTAGAGTCAGCAATGTACTGAGTTAATAGAGTGTCATGGTACTAAATCAATCTTTTTTTTTTTTTTCCATTAAAAATACCTTTATGCTCTGAATTGCCTGAAAGTGTAATAATATACAGTCTGTCTAGCAAGCATGCATGTGACATGAATTCAATAAGTCATAAATGTTTTAATTCAGCTGTAAGTGAATGTTGCTTACTAATGTACTTTTAGAATTATATATACAGCAGTATGCAAATGTATGAGAATACCTCAAGATTTGTCATTTATATACTTTATATACCTACCTGCATGAAAAACTCCTGGTGTAAGAATTTAAATTTTCGGTCAGTAATTAGTGACTTAGAAACAATAGGCTTTCATGTGTGCAAATCTTGGACCACTTTGTGCTTTAATTAGGCATCTTTAACCGTTAACATTTTAGCATAACGATAGCCATCCTTACACTATCGTAACATTTACTATTATTTCATGCTATATTTTCATAAAATGCTCCAAACCATCAGTTACCTTTATCACAGCAGTTTGTTTTGTTATTTAACACTTTTTAATAGACACTACAAAGCTTAATTCAAAACTATATAGATATTGTATATATTATACTGGAAAATGTTCAGTAAACTGCCACTGCAATTGTTATATAAGACTATATATACTGTGTAGCCTAATTACTGGTTATAAAACACATGACGTTTAAATGACCTAATTATAATCTAAATCATAATAAGGTATTGTTAACAGGTAGCCTAACATTTTACATTGTTGATTAATTATACAGTCTATAAATGATTTATTTAGCCGTGTATGAGATGAAAAATAAAATCGTTCACTAACTGGTGTGTTTTTATTTTGTTAGTTGCAGGCTGCTTTTTAAAGTTTTAAGGGCTTTGTTTTCAAACCACATTACAAAGCTTTATTTAATTATTTTAAATTATGTTATTAATAATAAAGTCTTTCCATGTTGGACCATACAGTGATGCATAAAAGATGATCTTAAAAATTATTTTTACTGCAACATGTTTTCAATAAGGGATACTAAGAAGACCTGATTATGAGTAAAATACTAAGACTGGACTAATTATCATTAAATAGCTTATTATATATATTATATATAATATATAATTATGAGCATAAAAGATGATCTATAAATATTTTTGTACTGCCCAATATATAGGGATATATATATAATATATATATATCTAATATAGTATATATAAATATATATATATTATATGGAAATTTTTGTTGTAACGTAACACTTTATAAATAATAATTTTATTTGTAATTTGTTTTAAAAGTCATAACACACCTTATTACTGTGTGTATTTAAAATGCATCTGTTCTCCCAAGTTTTAGCTTTTTATTATTTAAAGGATAACCAAACCTTTGTTTTTTCAGTAATGGGTGAGATATGAAAACCAGAGCTATCTATACTATTAAGATAGCAGATAGTGTACTGGATAGTGTGTCCAGTGTGTGTGAATGTGTGTCATTTTTATTTTTTGGAGGCAGGCCTATAAACCCAAAAGGCAATGGCTAAAATGCTTATCATTATGACCTCATTTTAACTGTGGTGATGCTATTATTTTCTGTCTCAATCAGTTGTATAGATCGATAACACCATTTGAGAAAGATCCATGGGGGGGGGGGGGGGGGGCTTTTTTTTTTTGCACCAGCTTTAATGCACAAATAGGTAAGAAGCTCACCTTCCTCATTTATGGAAAGCAAAGGTTTGGTTGTGATCAAAGAAGGAAAGTAATTTTGTAACCAACATCATCCCCAGGCAAAGGACCAGAAACACTGTATGCTGGACAAAAACTCAATGATAATGAATGGCATGCAGTCCGTGTGGTTCGACGGGGTAAAAGCTTGAAGCTCACGGTTGACGATGACACTGCTGAAGGTACCTTTATCTAAACGAAACTGTAAACGTCACTAACCAAGCGTATACTTTTTATTGCAGCCTCAGTAAAAGTTGTGTGCTATGTTTTCAAGTTTTTGGAGGCTTGGCAGAGCATTTAAACTTTTAAAGAGTACAGGCTGATAACAGGCCATAAAGCTCAGTGTTTAAAGGGTTTAGTTTGCCTCAACAGGCCTAAAGTATCTAGAAGTCTGTGGTTATCCCCTGTGTTGGGAAGCTCACATTGCTTTGCAACAAAAGTGTACAGTTACAGATTGAGAGACATGTTGCAACAGCTATTAACAGATTTGATGTATGACATCTAATCAATAATGAGCACCTTTTTCACCTTTATAAAAATACACACATCACACATACTAACAAGGGAGTCTCAGGCTGGCTGTCCACTAGATGGCACCTGGCACCCCCCCCCCCCCCCCCCAAAAAAAAACAAAAAAAAACAAAGCTGCAGAGACTGTTGATGGTATCAAAGCCAAATAATGTTTTAATCTCCCAAACATGCACATACTCATATTCAGCTTGATAACTGTATAACATGCTAACGTGCATAACCTTTAAAATACACCCTGTCAAATGTTGTCTTTGAAGTCAGGCGTATTTCCTCTCACTTAACAGTGGCTCTTAAACAAGTGGGAGACACTGGAAATGCAGGACTGATGGAAATGCTTTACCATCTAAACAAACAGTGCAGCAGCTCATCTTAAAGGTTTATAGTTGATATGTATGGTGTACTTGTAGTGATGATTAGTAACATTACATTTTGTATTTTGTTATCTTTTTTGTATAGGTCAAATGGTGGGAGATCACACTCGCCTGGAATTCCACAATATAGAGACAGGGATTATGACAGAGAGGCGCTACATTTCAGTCATCCCTTCCAGTTTTATTGGGCATCTTCAGAGCCTGATGTTCAACGGAATGTTATATATTGACCTTTGTAAAAATGGTGACATTGACTTCTGTGAACTAAATGCCAGGTTTGGAATGAGGTCAATCATAGCTGATCCAGTCACATTTAAGTCCAAGAGCAGTTATCTTAGCTTGGCTACACTCCAGGCCTACACTTCCATGCACCTCTTCTTCCAGTTCAAAACAACCACTCCAGATGGATTCATTCTCTTTAACAGTGGTGATGGCAATGATTTCATCGCTGTGGAGCTGGTTAAAGGGTAAGGAGACTTTTTTTTTATGAACATATGAACACATTTCCTCCCATCTTTACAGAACTTTAGATCAGTGGTGTGCAGTGGGGCAGTTCTGTAAAATGTTTTTTTAAAGGATAGAACATTTTAAATAAATACACAAATGACAGCTAATTAGTCCAAGTTTTTACCTTTCAAATGAGCCATTGACGATCACTCTAGGACTTGCAGAACCGGAGAAATTATGTTTCAATTGGGGAGTGTCAGTGAAACTGCAGTGAACAGAGCCGAAATGGTGGCTTCCTTGTATGAGGCAACAAGTGTAAAAAAAAAACACTAATGTTTTAACAGGTGATTTTCTCTTAGATTTAATGTAAATCACATATTTTTTCTTGATTTTACCAAAAAAAAGTATAATAAGAGAGGGGGGGGGCATCATATAAAAAAGTTTGTGCACCACTGCTTTAGATTATTGGATCTATAACATGAATATGGTAATTACTAGGTAACTACCAATGGTTTGTGATCTTACATGATAACACCTGGTGGTATAAGTGTGTAATTACACAGATATTGGCAGCACTATCGTGACTCCGCGTACTTTCATCAAGTGACACAATATTGTTTCCAAATACCATTACCATGCAATTGTAATCTACCTACTACCTACTGTCATTTGTTTTGTAAAATTAATAAGAATTTCAGAAAATAGGTGTTAATTAAAGTTTGTATTAAACATACACGTTTTAATGAATGTGTCATTCTCAATGGCCTGGTGCAATGTTGATTGCTACAGAATGTCATACTTGTAATATAGGGCTCTATTCACAAAGCCCTAACTTGTGAGTTATTTAAAGAATGCTATTTTTTCATTGAAGAAGCACAGTTGGGTATTTATGAAATAGTTCTGGATGATTACTTTAAACAGGCTATAAAAGGTTTATGTCGTTACCCATAACTGAGATCAATGCCAAGTTAAGAATAATTGGCATGCATAACAAAAATGTATCCCTAGCTTGAGACAGGTACAATAAGGAAATACTGGCTTTTAAATACTTAACAAATTGATACATGTATGTTATCCCTTTTTAAACCGGAATGTGCTATTGTGCATTTCAGGTATATTCACTATGTTTTTGATCTGGGAAATGGTCCTAATGTGATCAAAGGAAACAGTGACAAAGCTCTGCATGACAACCAGTGGCACAATGTTGTGATCACTAGGGACAACAGCAACACTCATACACTCAAGGTGGATGCCAAGGCTGTTACACAGGTTATCAATGGTGCCAAAAACCTGGACCTAAAAGGTAATTTGACTAAAAGTATATTTACCAATTTCCTTTATATTCACATTATGCTATTTGCCATGCACACAGTTAATATGGGCCTATACATGTGTATTCTTTATTACTGGAAGACCGTAATCAGGGATGTAACTACATTATTTTATTTAATAATAATAATAATAATAATAATAATAATAATAATAATAATAATAATAATAATAATAATAATAATAATATGTTTTAGTTAACAAAGCAATACCAACTGCTGTTTTATTTTGTGGACATCTATTGACTTCCTTTTTTTTCCAACCTCGATCTAAGGTTACACGTTAAAGAATATACTGTTTCTACATTTGTTAAATTGTGTTAATCCATTTTTTATTTCTTTGTTTTTCTATTTCAGGCGATCTCTACATTGCTGGGCTGGCACAGGGCATGTACAGCAACCTTCCTAAGCTTGTGGCCTCCCGAGATGGGTTTCAGGGGTGTTTGGCCTCCGTGGATCTGAATGGCCGCCTCCCAGACCTGATCAATGACGCTTTGCACCGCAGCGGGCAGATTGAGCGCGGATGTGAAGGTACGCGCTTTATCAACACTAGGTCAGGCAGTCCATTCTTCCTCATGAACTCGAGCAGTAGCTCCATCTCTCACTTTTACATCTCTCCATCAATTTTACTAACTCTAATTGTGGCATGTCTTGCTGAAATGATGTGGTAACAGTCTGGTCAGTTGTTCTTAATTGGATAGCCACGTCACTCAAGTAGGGATGTCAGCTCCTCTTGTAGTGGATGGCAATTCCACCATTCATACTTTTTTTTTTGTTAACAATTGTCATAAAATAATATTTCCTCATTCATTGGAACAACCAGCAAGCTTTTATATTACAAAAGGCCATACAGTTCAGCATTAATACTAAAAATACACTCTAATTTCCAAACATTTAATATACAAATAATGAATGTGCATACAAACACAGCATTGATCAGAATGGCTATTGATAGCAACATGACATGCTATGCTCACTATTTTGGCAGCAACAAGGCATAAGCCTAGTACTATGTGTCCAACCATTATGCTCTTAAAAAAAGATATAAGCACAGATGCTCACTTAAGTGTGCCAAATTAATAGTTCTTCACATTGAGAAAACCCCATTGAGTGAGCAATAATACTGAAGTGTTGTTTTTAATGATGGCACTTGGTCATCGTTTTAGAAATGTTTGTGTCTTTCTGTCATTTATGTAACCACATTCTTTATCATTTGAAGCACACACACACACACACACACACACACACAAAAAACTGTTTATAAATCAAATGCAAAAAACATCACGTGGTCTTACAAAATGTTTCAACCTCAAGATTGTAAGATCCTAGTAATACATAACCTATTAAATCAATTGGAATCTGTTTGTATGGAAGTTACCAACAGAAAGCAAATTTCTTAGGCAAAGTGAAACCAAATGAGACAAAAACCATTTGCATACAAATAAGTACAAGACATTCTGTGTTAAGGAAAATAATGGTTCTGCAATAAGTGCAATTATGTGGTTGTCATAAACATCTAATTTCAAAATGTTTGTGCTGACCTCACATTTCATAGTTTGATCTGTGGATTTTCGAAAATTTGTTTGCATGCAAAATTAAGTCAATATAGATTATACAGTAGTGATATTGTATGGCAATCTTGCCACAGTACTGTTGTTTCTGTTATTGGGTACATGTTAATAGACATGGTATTTTTTAAATAAAGAATATGTACTATTGCCAGCAAATTACACTATGAATAATGCTCTTGGTTTATTTAATTGTAATAAAATCATCAGGTAAAGGATTTTAGGTTTGCTGTTGGTTGGTGAACTAAGCCTTGATATTTGGAAATAGGTAACTTGTTACTAATGCACAGATGTAAAGTTGGACAGGAATGGGCAACTGTAGTTGTGTATACTGAAGGCAATATCACCCACATCTTCATTCTCATCATTCCAGACGAGGGCTGGGTCCAAATCAAAACTTTGACAACCCGCTAATCGCACTTAACACTACTGTTAAGTGTAACATGAGTATTCAACGTGCTTTATATTCATTCTTAGCTTTAATCTTGTGCATGTAATTTGTTTAAATGATTTCATGTTTCACATTTTTTGTTTAAAATCATTGTTATTCATGTTTATCAGTGTTATTATTATTATTATTATTATTATTATTATTATTATTATTATTATTATTATTATTTGTATCAACATAATTCATAATAATTTTGCATGCAGAACAGCATTGCATATTTAAATCTAAAATCCTTGTATTCAATAGGTAAAATAGCTTTAATCTGTGCTGTTACTAAATCAGTGGACCTTAACATTTCTAGAATACATTAAACAGATTCTTGTTAATGACACTTGTTTGGTGTTTTGATTTTACCAAATGCAGAAATGAAATAAACAACATTCAAAAAAAGAAATAAATATGTACTATTACTTGCCTATGGCGTGATTTACATATTGTAACCAGGCATTTAGAACTAAAAAAAGAAACTCAATAGCTTTCATAAAACAAAAGTGAAAGCAGAAGTGGTCCAAATGTACAGGGACTGTTTTCCACTTGATGCATTGAGCATTGTTCATATGAAGGGGTGCATGCAGTAGTATTATATCTGCAAATTAAATCGGGAAAGATTTATACATTTCAGGGTGCCTACAAAATAATCTTAAGCCAGATTAGCAGCAATGTTGGTGAAATATTATACACAAAAAATTTTTTTTCTTTATTCTTAATAAGGTATTGTTAATATGGACCTGTGCTTTTACGCTTTAGAATTTGATTTTATTAATGGTGTCCATTTTTGGTATTCATGCTTTTGTTTGTTTGTTTGTTTGTTTTTACATAGAAAAATACAATCACTGTTAGACAAAAACCTTGCCTAGGTGTACCTGTCTTGACAACAAACACCCCCCCCCCCAGAGAAAAAATACCATTGTGTGTGTGTGTGTGTGTGTGTGTGTGTGTGTGTGTGTGTGTGTGTGTGTGTGTGTGTGTGTGTGTGTGTACGTGTATGTGTGTGTGTGCGCTTGCTCGTGCACAATATGAAAGAATGAAAGCATGAAATGCATATGAGGGTCTATGAACCCCTCAACTCTGTCACTGTATCTCAGCCCTGATCTGGCAGGGTCATTGTATAAATTGATAGATGGGTGGTTCAATCAAATGTAATGTGTATCAAGACATGCTTGAATACAGAATGATATTTGATATCTTTAAGTTGTAATGGAAAAAATCCAAGTAATTGCTGATTGCTAAATGCTGGGTCTGCCTTTTTAAACCATTAAATTAGAGGTGTTTGATTTAATAGTTAAGGATTCGGTCATTTTGAAAAAAAAATTAAGTAAATGATAGCAATTGATGCTTGACAGGGAGCAAATCCAAGAAGAAAAATCAGTTTACTTAAGATGTATAAGAAGGCTAATCGACCACCAGGTGGTGGTATAATTGTTGATTTTAAAAGGTTTTACTTTCGTGAAGAACTTTATTTGGCAAAAATAAATGGTGGCAATGCATCTGTCAGATGCTGTGCTTCTGATGACAAATTCTTCTTTTTACAATTTTTAAACGCGATCTGAAAAAAAAATGTAATACACTATTTAGATGATAAAGTGTGATGCAATTGAATGTACACTTAACCCTGCTTATAACAACTCAACGGACCATTTACAAACAGATGGGTCAAAATGCAGCTTTCAATGTAGTTGTTTCCATCATTTCTTTTAATTATTTTCCTTTAAGGTTAACAAAGAAACGTACATTATTTATGCTAGTAGTCCAATGTGCATTTCTGTTTTATATATATTTTTATTTTTGTAATTTCCATTGCAGCCATAAACATTTTCTCTGTCTTTGGAAGGCCTCTTTTTAATTTGCGGTTTAAATGACTCATTAGTTGGGATTTTTAACAATGACTACTTCAATGGCATGATTTAAGTACTGTTTACGCATTTTATGCAACTTCTGACATGTATATTATGCATGTGAAAAATAGTGCATTTGTTTTAGAACATGGCTCCTATGATGCTGTGTGAAATACCATTCAAATTATCTGCCATTATTAATATCCAACTTTTTTTTTTTAAACTAACATTCATGATATGACCTCAATATTCTATTTCAAACCACAGCTGATGTATAATATTTTTCAATTTGATTTGAATAATCTAGTACTATGTTTGCCCTTTTGGAAATGCCAATTGAGCTGAAACAGACAAACATTTCTACTTAAAGTTAAAGTGGAAACATTACCAGTATCTGAATATTTAATGCTGGGAGGGGTGATGCATTGTTAAAGAAACTCTCCATTAATGGGTGACATCTGCTGAATTAATTGTTTTTGTTTTAGCTGATTATGTTGAATGTCATTGTATTTTTACATATTGCTCTAGTAGTGAGTAGAATACTACATGCCATACATTATTAATAGGCTTGCTAATAATTTAACCCTAGCATGTATGTTAGTAAAGCAGAAGCTTTATTAACGAGCATCATTAACCACTTACTAACCTTTGTTATTGTTTTCGCTTTTCTGTTCTTTTGCTAACAAAGTTGAATTCACCAAAGCAGACCTACAAGGTAGAAGGTTCAATTCCATTCTGAACTTGGCTGAAAGATGCTCTGTGTAATGTTCTGCGTCATTTTGTAAGGCTGTTTTCCAAATAAGGTTCACTTCCTGCAATGAGCTGAATAGTACAACCACATTGCAAAGCAGTATTAAAAACGCAGTGATAGGTGTAAATGAACAGTGTTTGGCCTTTTGTTTAGTATTTTCCTTTCCTTTGTTTGTGATACTTTGAGTGTTATCGTTTGTATACTGGTGGTCTTCCAATTTCTTTTGTAAAACTATTTTTGGTTTTATGCCAACTATTATAGACATTGTATGTTAAAGACTCTCTTAGGTAGGTGTTCATTATCAGTTCATTTTTTAAATATCTTTTAGTGCTGAAGAGTCAAATGATTGTGTCTGTATCGTCCCTTTTTCCAGGTGGTGTCTATAGACTCATCACACAAGACCCAGTTTGTTATAATAGAAAAAAAAGTAATTTTATACTCAAACAATTATTAAAGAGAAACACCTCTACACATTATTTATTGTCCTTGTTTACCTTTTGAATGACATGTTTTAAATATGTATATTTAACAAAAGTAATGTGCCCCTAAAATTAGTGAAAATAAGGCAATATAGTGAACATATATAATAATATACTATATATATATATATATAATATATATGCCCCTTATAGTCGATATAGATATAATATATATTATATATAATTAATGTACAATGAATTTCAGCAGGAACAAAACATATTTTTATTTGAAAGTAAGTCCTGTTATATTACCACACAATCTAAAAGTGCTTTGTGTGAGAATAAGATGGCTTTTATCTATTTTTCCCCCCCATTACAAAAAAATAGATAAAAGCTTAAACAAGAGCAATGAACACAAGGATATGGTCTTGGGGGGGTTGCAAAATCTTACTCCCCTTTGCCTTCATTGTCATTTTTGTATCTCCTGAAATGGACGACTAAATGAAAATATGTCAGATCAGGAAGTGAATCATGTTAATAAAAACAGCTTGTTAAAATATATATATATTTCATATTGCACCATGCATTACACAATAAATGCACTTCTAGCCTCCTATCTAGTGCCCCCATCCCCTTCCACCCCAAATGTTTTCTCTTTAAGTGTATTGCAGCTAGACTTGGTTTTCTTGGAGTTGTCTTGGTTTTTTCACATGCTTATCCAAAGTAGGAGGTGTTGTTCACTGACCTTGTTTCACATCTATAATGACCTGCATTCCCTCTCAGGCATGTTTAAAATGAAGGATGTTTCTAAATGTACGACATACCCCCCAAAGACTTGTGATTCAGAGTTACAGCAATGATCAGAGATTACTATTTAAAATGTGCTTATATATACAAAATAAAGGAAAAGTGATACAAAACTGTAAGCAGAACTATATCACTTGAATCATAGGTTCATGATTTTAATATATACCTACTAATGTAAACATTCAGTATTGCATTTGTAGGAGTATATGAAGTGTGACAATCTATTTACAACTACTGGGAGGGAATGCGTATTATAACACTTAAATGCATGAGAGCTGGCGTGTCTTTCTGCATGGTACAAATGCAATTCTATTGCTTGCTTGCTATTAGATTCCTTTGCTTGCCCTCTTAGGTCCCAGTACCACCTGCCAAGAGGACTCCTGTGCAAACATGGGGATCTGCATACAGCAATGGGAGAACTTCACATGTGATTGCTCCATGACATCGTATGCTGGCAACCAGTGCAATGACCGTGAGTAAACTTACAAATGAATATTTTCATTATTTCACAGAACACAATTTTGTGCAAACTACTTCAGTATTCTGAAGGTCAAGTAAAATGTCTGCATTTAAGTAAAAACAAAATAATCACTTAGTGAGATATACATACACAGGTGTAGGTGTATAAATACTGTACTTTTTTTGTAGAATTAAAAACATTTAGTGTTACTGTATGTAACGTATAGGAACAGTGTAATTCAACATTTTTACTTGAAAAAATGATTTAGATATTGTGCCATAAATGTGTGCGAGAAAGGTGTGAATATTTTGAACTGAAGGTGAAGTTCAAGCCTTTGATCATCAAAAGGTAAGTTGAATTTCGAAATGAAATTCAACAGTGTTTCCTGACATTTCTTAAAACACTGTTTATTGTTTCTTTTGTATTTGGTTCAAACCTGGAAAACCTGCACATTATTTTTTTTTTTTTTTTCAGGAAAAAGGTTGAATAAAATTAAGCTTGGTTTTTAAAAAGAAATGTCTTTAGTTTTGTGAGTTGAATGATTATGGAATGTTAAATGATCTGTTGCAGAAATTGTTGGATTTCAATAAACTGCATTAAGGGCTTCTATTGTATACCATTGCAAGAGTGCAAATTGTCGTTCCAGCTCTTGGGGAGCGGTATTAATGTAAACACCGCTACCATCTAATGCTGAAAGGCTATTTATAAGATGTTGCTCAGGTTTCCTTTTAAAGATGACAGATAATTATTTCAATGTTACTTGTACATTAGCCTGCCGAAATTGGCTTAATTGATTAGCCACCCACTCGTTCCCAGCTGGAATTGAATGCAACTCCACAATTGCTTTGATTTGGCAGTTGGCTACAGCAATGCTTCTTGCAGGGTCTGTAAACTGCTTTAATTTAACAGTAAGCAATGCATCATGCTGAGAATGTTTGATTTTTTTTTTTTTGTAATTCATCAAGTTCTCAGTGTAGTCTCCAAGTAAAAGCCTGTCTTTCATATTCAGTAATGTTATTTGTGTTGTTGTTGTTGTTATAGTGATAAACATACAGTGGAAATGATTGCTTTTTAACAGAACATGTACGTCAATACAGTGCTTGTATTGCAGTGATTGTCCAGTCATAACTATATAATAAAAAATAGTGAATATTTAGTGTTTTATTAAACATATTCAAGTTTTAGTTTTAAACCTACTGAGTACAGGCATAGAGGTATAATTACATAATTACACATACAGGTAACTCATACTAGTTAACATTTATTAGGCACTTAATTCAGACATATATTAGATTGAAATTGATTTATAGGCTCTATAACTCTTTGAAAATCAGATTTGCTTGTTGGATTTGATCATGTACTCAGCATGAGCCCTTGAACTAATCAGAGGATCATTGCAGGGGTGCAGAGTGGTATAATGTGCACTTGCTACCAGCTGCCAGCAGTCCATCTATTGTGAGATGGAGGGTAAGAATCTGTGCAAATTGTGCAAGGCTGCATAATGTGGCATGAAATGGGCCGAGATTTTCAGATGCATTGTTTAAACAAATCTAAATCGACTATTAATAAGCAAAGGTTATTCAAAGGGGATTTATAATTTATAGTAGAATATAAATGCAGTAGTGGATTAAGATCGAAGTGCACCGTTTTATATTGAGTATAATGTGAGCAGAGCAGACATTTCCAGCCCTCTCTTTCACAGCACTGAGAAGAACTGAGCCAGGTTTTATTTTTCTTAAATGCATGTTCGGCCATGGAGTTTGCAAAAAAAATAAAAACAGGTGGTGACAAATACAGATGCAGTCACGTTACTGTATTTTCCAGCGTGCCTGTGCCTGGTAAGCATTTATTTTCGAGTTTCAAATCAAAATTAGGCACTTTTATGTTTTGCAGACTTGAGAATTGCATTGAAAAACAAAAGCTTTTATATTCAATGTGATTGGCATTGCACTTTATAATTCATTATGGAGGGAAAAATATATATTTTACTGATTGTTCAATTAAACGTCATCAATGTATTCATCTGTCCTGATGCCCCAATACAGCTCTGTGAACACAGTTTATATTTTCTGCACTCTTAAGGATAGTTCATACACTACAGGGTGGTTCGTCAGCCCTGTTGAGACTCACTCATGTCCTCGTGGGTTGCTTTGAGCTCCCTATGAGATTTTCAGCCCAATATAAAGCTAATTTGATACAGATCATATGCATAGTTTGAAATCGTAGGAGCCTGTTAAAAACCTGTTAATTGCAAGATGATATTGGCTAACTTTTACTTTATTTTTAATTTATGAATTTTTTCAGTATCAATCAATAATAATGAGAAAGCATCTTCAAATTGAATTAGATAACTTATCTGACCACTTTGTCTTCTTTTTTTCTTTGCTGATCATAGATGGGCTTTTTTTGTACACGTGGTTATAATAAGGATAATTAAATAGTTTTCTTTTCTGAATATATATTACATCTTTTCATCTGCAATCGACAACACAGTGGGGGGGGGGGGGCAGCTAGTTTTTTTTTTTTTTTTTTTTTTTAATACCATCGAACTGCAGCGTGACTATTTTGTCTGTTCACATTCTCTGATAGGTCCCCAAATTTGGGGGCCAAGCCATATTTTGGAGGCCACCTACATACTCACTCTTCCACAACAACAAGGTTACTCAAGGTATGCTTGATAAACTGTGTATGCATTTATTGCCTTGTACCATACAACAGAAATCACATGAGAGTGATAATAATTAAATCTCATGGTTGTTAATGATAATTTTAATTTACATTCAAACATCCGTGGCAACATATAACACAAGTAATGCAATATGGAACACAGACATAAAAAAGCTTTAGTCCCAGCCAGTAAAGCACAAAATTAGCAAGTGCATAATATAACACCCACTGGGGTTAATGGGTCAGTGGTTTTTGTTATCTCTCTCTCTCTCTCTCTCTCTCTCTCTCTCTCTCTCTCTCTCTCTCTCTCTCTCTATATATATATATATATATATATATATATATATATATATATGTGTGTGTGTGTATAGATAGATAGATAGATAGATAGATAGATAGATAGATAGATAGATAGATAGATAGGAAAACAAAAGGCTGTAATTTTGGGGATTTTTTTTTTTCAGATCTGTTTGTAGATTCTTTATATGGACCAGTAGTAGCATTGCATTCAATAGAACAAAACAATGTAGTTTAAAAAAACGAAAAACTTTTCTGTCCTTCACTTCTTTTTTTTTTTTCTGTAGTGAGAGAAACAAACACTATGGACTTAAACCGTCCTTGCTGACTGCAGACATCCACATTTGAATTTCCTGCAGCCTCCCGCATTGTGCAAGTTTACCTTTACCTGCCTTTTTAAAAAAAAAAAAAAAAAATTCCAACCCCAAATGAAAAAGGAAAGTTTCTAAACTGTAAAGAGACATACTGTGCACATTTGAGACAGGACAGATTCTTAAATTGTCTCAAAAACTTAAATAAATGAATACTTAAATTGAGCCTGATTCATTGTACATTAGCAGGGATCGGTTCTGCTGTAATCGAGAGATACATGCCTGTCCATCATAAAAGAACAGCATTAACCAAAAGTAAGCTTCTGTACGCCTCTTTTCCTGTGTGTGTGTGGACCTGGCCACACGCATGCAGTTTCTGTAAAATGTCCCAAACAAACGGCGACCTCCAAGGGCCCCAATTCTGCTGTGGGCCCTACGCCATGGTGTAATTTGCATATAAGTTAATCTGGCCCTGGTTCATCTCTGTTTACCTATTTTAAATTGAACAGTGTCAATGAAAGTCTCTCTTCAAACCATGCAATGGTCTACTGACACCTCTGAGAGTTTTCTGTTGTTCCACGCACACAGTAGTCAGTCACTTGTGACAGTATAAACTTATTTGGATTGACCTTCTGAAGATGTAAGACTTTCTAAAGAAAGCTTTTTATTGCTGTAACAAAACACTTGTCATGTCATATGTTTTGGAGTCAGTACATTGAATGAAAACTTATTTCCAGAGATACTCTGATCTTAATTAAATAATCCAGTGACAGTAATGAAAGTGTCAGGTTTGTCAGTCCTCATAAATATCTGTCTCTTTGCAGATACAATTGCTGCAATTGAAAAGACATGTTGTGTGCTCCACCTTTTGGATCCATTAAGATTGGGGATGATGTATAGTGTAATTTTCATCTCATCAATCATAAAATCAAGGGCTGATGACAGATCCATTTTGCAGCTTGACCTCTAGTTTGTCCTGTAGTTAAAAACTGCACCAAAAAAAAACTACTACATGTATATCTAACTTTTACAGAAACCCTTCCAGACCAGGAAATACAAGAAAACCAGAGGGCATCTGGTTCCAAAGTCATTTATACAAGAGCATTAATAATTAATGTATTTTGTCACCTTCATGATATTAAACCAAGGTTAGATTAGATTAACCCATTCAGTGCTGTTAGATTTGAAACTAACATGTTCTGTTGTTAAATTTTTGATTTTTGATTTTTGATTTTTTTTTTTTACAGTATAAGCCTAAAGCAAATGTAGCCAACCAGTTAGCAAATGAACTTAAAACTTGTAGGGAATTCTGGCACATTTCTTGTTTTCCCATTGGGAAGGATACCTTTCTTCTAAATGTGGGTAATTTACATTAGCATACTGGAGTTAGTTCGTAATATGGCTCCAGCAGTGAAACAGTGCGCTGATGTCTGTCTGCTATACTTGGTTTAGTAATAAACGTTGTCGTGCATGAGTCTGCAGAGTGATTTTTTTTTTTAATATATATTAAAAGTAATACATAGTATTTCACACGACCCTAAACTGATAGGAGGAGACGCAGCTAGCTGTCCATTACGTAATCGCGTGCTCATGCAGGTACTGTTGTTTTAATACGGGCTAAACATCTGACAACAGTACGTGCGTTACCAATAATATCTCTGTAATGGAAACGCTATTTAAATTCTGAACATCAACCCCGTCTCTGGAATGAAAATTACTCAGTTGACATGATTTTAGCAGCCTATAACTGCTGCCATCTCTGTTGTGGGTTACTCATTTTGTTTGCATATTACTTGTTCTAGGCATGTTATCTTTTAACTGGATTTTGTGATTTAGAAGGTATTCACGTTGAGAATAAAGCAATTACAAAAATAAATAAATACATAAATAAATAAATACATAATAATAAAATAAAAACTTGTTACATTTTTATCCAGCTGGTTGTAACTTCAGGTTTTGTGGGGAATCTTCAATAGGCACATTTCTGTATATAAATGATGTAAAATAAATACATAAATAAATAAATAACAGAAATACTGAACACAGAACTTAAGTATAGGTTTTTCTTTCTTTTTTATAGTTTACTTACACGTTTTAACTTTTACCTTATACGTAATTACACTTCAATGAAAATTGCACTTTGAAATGATAGCTATAAAATAGACCCCACTGTTGTGAAAGTACACAACTCTAGTATTAAACGATGTGAAACTGTGTTCCTGTTATTATTATGCCTGACACTAGGGGGCACCATGGCATTATTTTACAATGTGACTAAACCCTACATTCAGTATGTGTGCTTTAAAGAGGCAGCATGAATATATCTGTGTGTGTGTGTAAAGATTAAACGTTTTTTCACCAATAGCTTTAATGTGTGTAGCCAGCCCAATCTGTTTTTCTATTGGAAATGCCAATGAAAGATGTGTTAAAAGAAGGATTATTTTCTGCTTTTTAACAGTTTAAATGGCTCTTTTCTGTCCAATTTAATCCAACAGATGGAAGGTTTAGATAATGCCAGCTCAGTAAAAATGCTGTGTGAAAAAAGTCTTAACCCTTTCGCCTTTTAATGGTGTTACAAAAATATGTTGTTCTTAAATTCACTTAAATGGTTAAAAAAAAAAAAAAAAAAAAAATCTGAATTGTATATCTTATACAAATTAGAACCCTCTCGGTAATTTGTCAATTTAGTGCTCATAAAAGATGAGGGAAAGCCACCATGAGAACTTCACTCCCAGTTCTGCAAGCCCAACTCAGTCAGTCCATGCATAAACTGACTAGCATCTTGAACTGTGTGGTGTGGTTAGGGTTAGAAGGGGTTAATTGAGGTTGTGAATGAGACTTTCAGAGGAATGGCACTTTCACAGCTGGAATGGCAGGTCAGCAAAGCCATAGGCTATTGTCATACTGCTGTACAACCCTGCTGAGGCTGCTGCTCCAAGAATACAATTTCTTAGAACTTAATCCTAGCAGAGCATGAAAGCATTGTTGTTTCCTTCATCCCCGAGGTGTGATACTGTACTTCAGTCTAAAATGGGAGATATGTTGTTTTACAATTAAACCGTAAGGCTGTTGCAAGGCCAGGTTCAGGAGCCATTTTGTATTTTGTGCTGCAGCCCTCTCTGAAGCGCATGTACTGTATATTGTAGAATCACACAGTGCCCTGTTTGCTGTTCGTCTGATTGAAAATGTTGCTTTACTGTAGGAAATAATTATTCTCATTAGTGTATTGTACGCTAGCTGGAGGTGAATTATTTGTCTATTCATGCATGTGTGTAATTTAACAAAAAAGTTGTTTTCTAATTGTGTGAAGCTGTTCTTTTTTTTTTTTTAATTAAACATAGGTCTTTTGACTTAAAACTATGTCAACATAGTTCTTAAAATACAGCTTTCTCGATTCCCCAAATTGTAGTTCATTTTTAAAATGAGCTTTATGATGTCGTCCTTTTTCAATTGTTACAAAGACAGCTGTGTAGTTTAACTTTCTAGTCTATAAAACATTCAAAGTGACCACTCTGATGCATTTTCCTTGCTAAATGTCATGAAGATCACCTTTACATCTTCTCTTGACTGGCCGTTCGACCATATTGTCAAATCTTCAAATGTTAACAAGTTAAACCTCCAACTATTTCATATCTACAAAAAGGCAATTCAGAGACTTTTGAATGGCTCACAGATGCCTTGCCCATTGTGCTTGTCTGGAGTCACATTTTTTGCACTATTAAGTAGATTTAATTTAAAGTAATATAATAAAACAAAGCTGTATTATTTCCTGTGAAAGGTCATTCGTTATTGTTTATTACTGAACCAGGGCCATTTTTGTATTCAACTTTGATATTTCTTATACAGTATATCTTCTTACTGTTTAATGTATGATGATAACGTTTATTAATCTGTGTAGCGGACATGCCAACAAACAGGAGTCATTAAGACCTGTCCGATCCATTTGCACAGATGTTGCGGGTCTAATGTGTCATTTCCAACTACAAGATATTAATATAGACTAATAAGTAATAATTTCAATTCCCCTAATAAGTAATAATTTCAGATACTCACAGAGAATGCAATAGTTTAACATTGTTTAACAGCTTGGCAGATTCCTCTATGCTGTGTACTCTTAATGTCAGTCAATAATAACCCTCATACTTACCAGGTTTTAAATGTGCCAGCATAATGTGATTTAAACTGAACCTGCATTGCATTTGCTACATGTTTATAACACCAGCATGTGTTTCAGCTTTCTTGAGAGATTATATTGGTATTACAATGAGATATTTTGTTCCTGCTTCCCCTATTTGAAAATTATATGCTCATCTTTCATTGAATAAATTATTTATTACACATTATTTTGAGACATTTATGCCGGAAGGAGAAGGATTGCACAGACATAATTGTGACATAAAATATGTTACCAATTGAATTACTATTCAAATATTATTAATATCTGAAGTGACCAAATTGTTACTTTAAATTTGATATTAATTGCCTCCTCAAGCTAGAGGAGGAGGAGACCCACACGATAACATGTGAAACTGCCCAACTTTGAAGTAAAATAAAAAACCTACCTGGATATAAATGCTGAAGGAATGACCCACCAGAGTTTTCTTTTTGTAAAATGTTTAATTAGCTGAAAATTATCCAGCAATTCCTACAGTACTCATTTCACTATTACACTGTTATGCTGCCTTAATTATTGCAAAACATGTTTTATAAGATGATACAAAAACAGCTATTTTTTAGAATGCTTTTAATGACAAGTAAAGATCATTATTATGGCTGAAGTTTAAAAGAGTAATAACACCAGGTAGATATTAAATGATTACGAAATAATCGTCTTTATATAATAATCTTCTGTAAATATTGTACTTATTTGTTTGCTTTCTAACCTAATCAATATCTGTATAATAAAAGAAGAACTTTCAGGTGATTGGTTACACTGCATCTTGGTGAGCTGTTTAAAAAATGATTAATACAAAATGAAACGTGTTTAACTCACATGGAGATTTAATCAAGGTTGCATATTCTTCAGTTCATTAAAGATGGAAATGTCTATTCAGACTGCAACATCATCAATTAACTAGGCTGAGGGGTTCGAACAAAAGGGATGACATATTGGGAACCATCTAGCATCTAATGTACTGTTTACTTCAGAATGAATGACTGCATTTTTGGAAAGGCAGAATAACTCAGGCTCGTTCTGTATTCAAGTCAGCCTTATGCCACGTCTTCCAAGTCTAATTTTTAAAGGTGTAAAGAAAAAAAGAATACCCGCCTCCTTCTGCTACCCACGGGTAGTGCTGATTGTACCCATTTTGTTCAAGTACTAGAACCACTTTCACCTCTTTAAAAAAGCAGGGTGGTAATCTGCAACATGCTTTTGTTTATCTGCCAGAAACAGATCTTTCAATTTTTTGTTCTTACATTTTCTTTAAGGTATACATTATATGTTGTCCTATTGATTTTGGTACAGATGTGGAATGAATTCTTTGTGAATACTTTTTACAGCTTCAAAATGTGATACAGGCACATAAATACATATTATTATTATTATTATTATTATTATTATTATTATTATTATTATTATTATTATTATTATTATTATTATTATTATTATTTAATGCAAGTTTAAGCACAAGAACAGCTATGGAAAGGAAAATAATATTTATTATGCATTGATGTCAGTGAGTGAGGATGATGTCAGTGGGCTCTATCAAGTGTTCCATTTATATACCATTATAGTACTTAACATTTTCTTAGACAGTTCACTTAGAGTAATGCCTTGAATAATAAGTTGTGGATTATGAAGACTTCTCGCTGTTGAGAAGGCCTTTTGAGACCGTAATAAACCATTTAGATGCATATTAACCCCCTCGTGGCTCCTTGTGAGAATGTGACAACCATGTTTTATGTAGGATTTGGAATATACTTTCAGGTTTGGGAACTGCTGTTATGAAATTGCATAAGTAAAACCTTTAGGGTTGTCAAGACAATCTTTGTGTTATCATCTTGTCTTTTTAATATTAATTGGGGATATGCAGATTTTACAAACAACACGCTGTACAGTAGCTTCAGAAGATATTCCACCATATCCCAAGGTCAATTGCCATAGTCTACTCTAGATAAAGGGCCACACTATGGAAGACCACAAGAGTGAAGTAATATGGCGCCAGGAAGAACTTCCCAAAGAATTTAAAGCATTGATTATCAATCCTTGAAAGGTGGCATCATGCCTCATTTGCATTGTAAGATAAATAATATACAGTACTTGCTCGTGTATAAGATGCATTTGAACAAGGTACTGCTTACTTAAAACTGTCCTTTATTATGTTCAGCATTCTTTATGCCAAAACAGGAAGGAGAGAGCAAGTGTAAATTAGTCAGAATGGATTTGGTCTCCCTGAAAAAAAAGTTTCTGTTAAAAAAACGATTCCCTATTCAATTAGTGCATATGTGCATCCTGATGAGAATTAGCCTCATTATTTACATGGCTCAGCGATTCATTAGCTTGTATGCTGCTCTGCTGCCCAGTTGACAGAGAAAGTAAGCAGTGTATAGAGATATGCATAAATATAGTAAATAATAGTAGTACACATGTGATTCTGGATCTAAACTATAGCATCTTATTTATTTATGCACGTATCTTTCAATTAAAATGATGAATACATTTCTCATTCACTGTAAAGTTGCAGAGGCTATTCGTATAGTAATCCCATCTTTGCAATGATTTACTGGCTTGTGCCTGTATGATCATCTCTTGCATGCCAAGCACAGATGGGAAGTGTAGCCAAAGAGGTATCATTAGAGGCTGGAAAGTCCAATGCTCAGTAAAAGAGAGCTGCACTGTAGGAGATGGGATTGCTGCATTGTCATCTTAAACAGTAAATAGGGACTTTGGACTCCTAATACATTACTAACAGATCACTATGTTAGGTGATAAGGAGACACTCTTGGAGTAATATCACATTTTCAGAAGATTGCATTATCCAAATAAAACAGATGTAAGCCATTCAATTACTGCGGACAAACACAGATGAGATGATTTGGACTTAGTGAGGTGTGACATTATTATTATTATTATTATTATTAGTAGTAGTAGTATTTTAGAGCATATGTAAAGTCTAGTCTATAGCGTTGTATACTATTTGATGGTTAATTATTACAAAATCCATCAGAATGTCGTCTTCTAATATGTAATGTCAGCTGGAAAAAATTAATATATGTACAGTATGAGTTTCCAAATAGCAGGTAGATGTATTTAGTGAGCTCAAACATGATTAAAGCCTATCTTATAGTCCTTTAAGGGTAAACCTGTGACAAATAAGGTATATATGGCTGAAAGTATATAATTTCCAGTAGTAAACCAAACTATTTGAATCTTTTTTCTCTGATTTTACACACACACATACACACACATGTAAGAAATGCTTTGCACATGATTCGGAACAATCTGCTCTTGGCTCACTTTCCTCTCTTGGTTTTGTTGCCTAGGCTGATTTAAGTAAATTCACTCAGGCTGACGGGAGATAAAAGGGATAGAAGATTTATAACTTATTTGAGTTCCAATTTATCACCCCAGTGGCGTACACTTATGATGGGCCTGCCAGAAAAATAAAGAAGTGCAAGACAGTGGAAATGGTATTTTATGAAGGGCTGGAGAAAAATGCTTATGTTGGGTAAATGGATTTGAATTGTGTGAGGCAATGTTACAGTGCACTGTATACATGATTAGTGTGATTGGTTCCTCCCACTATGGGGTCTAATAGAATTTGAAGTAAGAAAAAAAAAGAAAGTGAAGAAAATATCAGAAAATGGAAGGCACATCCTGTCTTTTGTCTGAATATAGCTATCTATCATTTCACTGTAAAGTCTTTCATTTTTCTCAATCCACCAAAATAACCTTTTGTGTTGTTGTCTCTTGCAATGCCAGATATATGATATGTTATTTAAAGAGTTTAACACTCTCGCTGTTGAACTCTTTCAAGTGTCTTTGCCAGCAAGCAAATGTACACATCTGTTCATTCAATGACTGAGCTTCATTTAGCAGCAGTTCTACACAAGACTGGGTTTAGTGAATAAGATCTTCGGAAGTTGACTTCCATCAAAGCTCTTGCCTAAAGGCAGTGGTAAAGTATTACAAATTAAAAAGCAATGGTTTGTACAAGAGTTGTAAAAATCTAAATGAGATGATCATGCATGCCTGTGTTTCATCAGCAGATAAAATATGCAACATCCTCCTGAGTTACTTGTGTGGTCTTTTATTCTGCTATACTAATTCCTCTTTAATTTTGATTATAAAGCAGAAGCACAACTTTACCCCATCTAAAGGTGCTATGGTGTTAAAAAAAAAAAAAAGTAACTTTCGACTTACCTGCCTAAAGTGATGAAGATGACTAAATATACTGCTGAAAATAATTTCAAATCCCCTTTTCCAACAGTTTTTAAACTGTCTACTTGCAGATATGTATCCTACAGATCCCATGTCTGCCTTGCTTATGATATATGACTTGCTGAAGGTTTATTACAGTCATACTATAGATAAAGCCACAACAGTTAAACTTGCTAAACTGCCCACTTTCAGAAAAAAAAAGAGTTTATTGAATTGGCCAACAAAGTAAATATAGTGAGAACAGAAAATCAATGTGTTTGTTATAGCAGAGTGTAAGGTTTAATATAAATTAATAGACTGTTTGTTTGTTTTGTAAAGACGAAACTTACAAAAGTGACCTTGAGGCTGTACGAATGTACTTTACTTTAAGGCTGAGGAGCACCCAAGAAGCTATCGCTCACATTGTGTTTGCAGGAGGAATTTATAGGACAATGAAAAAATCTTCCAATCAAGAGGGCTGCCTGCATCTGAAATGCTGGATATCGTAATTAGCGCTGTATGTGAAGATTCAAATAACACTATCTATTACTATTTGATTTTATACACATTAAATATATTCATACCCTAATATTAAGAATTTTTAGAATGAGAAATACAACACATATTATACTGTAGATACTATACATAATTCATGTTTAATAACTCATAGATCAAGTAAAGTGTCTGCAGTAAAACAAACAGTGTTGTATATGGTATGAAGTAAAATATAAATACATATACAAACTAAAAACCTTAATCGAGGTTGCTACACTGTAAAACTATACTGTAGACTCTAAACAACTAATAGGTAAAGACATGACCATTAAGCACAGTAGATAGGCTGTAAAGTGCATCTACCTAGAAAAAACAAGAATGTAGAAATAAAAAGTGTATTTCTGCAAATATATCCTTGTGAACCAATTTAAACTGTGAAACAGTAAATATGTCATTTTGTCTGTCAATTGTGTAATACAATTCCAATCTTATATACCATTGTCTGTCCTAATGGTGATGGGTCTATTGTAATACACAGAAATATGGTCATTAAAAAAAAGTGTTTACTGTATAGTACATTTTCATGGAATGACCCAAAGGCACATTTACATTCTGTACAGCTTTCCACAAATAAAGGCATTGAGAAGGAGAGTGCTGACAAAACAAGTGCTGACATGAAATTAAACATAGAAATGTATTTTACAGAAACTGTGAAGAATGGTAGTACAGTGCACTCTTCACTGTTAAATAATAACTAAACTTATTTGCCAGGCGTCCTCAGATTTGTCATATCAGACATATCTTATCATAGCAACTGTCACATATTGTTGTCACAAAATGATTTGCTTATAATTAAATACAATTAATAAGCCCAGGTTACTTAGCTAGTCTTGTGTTAATTGAATTCTTAATAAAATATTGATCCTGACTATATGTTATATAAACAGAAGATTGTCATTATGTAGTACAGGAATTGTGTCTTGGGGTACTCCGAATAGGGACTTTGAAGAGTAAACTAACCTTGCATAAGCAGCCTGCACTTTCTGTATCCTCCAGAGGCAAACCGCCGTTCCTCACATGCAGACTCCAGAGTGCTAGACAGTAGTGTTCCCAAATGAAAGCTACTAAAGGAGTTTATCAATAACTACACTTGCATCTCTTGCATCTCTGAGTCATTTTACAAGATACCAGCTGGCAGCTCAGATTAAGACAAAACAAATGCACATGAAAGTACTTAACATTATGTTAAAATCGAATGCATTAAAAGGAATGATAACTTTATTTCTTTTGGATATTTTTAGAAATTAGAGCGATCACACCCTAATGGAAAGATGAATTCAAGTTATTTGAGCTTGTCTCTGCTCCCTATCTTGCTGCTTTACTGGTAATAGTGATGCTCTGTTTTCTAGTTTCAGAAGTTACTATAACAATATAGATACGTTATGCAAACCTTTTGTTTTGTATGCTTTCTTTTCAGTCAAGCTATTCCACTGTTACCTGGTATCCGTTCAATAGAGCTGCATAATTTTCCAAGCAGGGGTTTGTCAATATAATTTCCCTTTCCTTTGAATTGGCTTGATATGTTGCCACTCTGCATTATGACAGCAGTAAAACATTTCCTAAAGAGCTAGACAGGACATTTTGGAGAGATTAATTACACAGGAGTGTGGTTATCAATCTTTGCTGTCACAGACAGGGAGAAAAAGAGAAAGAAAGTGGCTGGTTTTAATTGTTTTGTAACTTTAGACCCATTTTAACCACAAGTTTTTTTGAAGTTTGAAGTTTGAATATTTGTTTTAAATTGTACAATTCAGAGTAAAGACACTTCTGTTCTTCACTGAACTAAATTTATAACTGAATTTGTATTTCTTAAAGCTTAAATCTTTCTTATTATTGCAATCCTTATTTTATGTATTTATTTTTACCAAGTGTATCACCGTTAGAGCTGTCTTATACTGAAAGTAATTATTGTCTTACTCTTTCCCCTGACTGCGATAATTTCCTAGTGAGATTCCCTAGCCAAGTGATTTACAGTGTACAATTTAATGGTCATTCAGTATACTGCCAACTTTTGGTAATTAGACTGCTGTAATTAGCAGAGCTCCAGCAGTTTCTGCTAGTAAAAGTCCAGCTGGTGTAACTAATTATAAAGGTGTCCTCCTTACCATCACAAAGAATCAAAAGAGCTTAAAAGACTAGATTGCTGTTTTATAGATTCTTACATAGAAAATATTGAAATGGCTAACTCAATAGACATGGTGAAGCCAGATCAAATAACGTTCCATTTTACCCATTTAATATAGCATTTTATTTTAGTTTTGCTCTGACAAGCACCAGCTTGTGTTTGTGTCTGTTCCCATGGGTTATAGCAAATACAATACTCAAATGATTGTTGCTTGTTGGAATTATATAGCTGTACGCCTGACATGCTAGAGCTGTAAAGTTTGATCTTTAATTGCCTAAAGGCACGAAGTTGCAACTGTTATAAATTGACACTTTAATAGAATGTGTTTTGTAACAACTTTCACTCTCAGAATGTTAGGGGCAAAAGGTAAAGCTGGTCCAGCAGAGCACCAGGCTACTTATAGCAAACAGTCATACTTAAGCATGTTTATTCTGTATCAGAGTATTGTATTGTGATGGCAGTGAGTTATTAAAAGACAGTTGTTTTGTTTTTGTATTTTTCTCACATTCAAATTAGTTTCCACCAAATGATTAGGGTTCTGAAATGTGTTAAAGGCTGAAGTGTACACACAATTAAAACATAATTATCTATTTTCTTACATCTAATTCAATGTAAAATCACCTCCATGTCTACTCCACTCTACCAACTACTGGGTCTGCACGATTCATTTAAAAGCTGTTTCAATAGCTTGAATTCAGTTCTTCTTTCGTAAACTGAACAAAGTCGCGGGGAGTATAAGTAATAGATTAGTTAGCTTAGTATTTTTAGCTCTCAATATTCTTTCAGCAATGCCATTTACCATATCATTAAAGCCTGGTTCAAATCTTTATGGAATTCATTGGGGTATTTTCTAATAATATAATTTTTTGTTTGTTTTGAAAGGCAATTTTAAATTTTAACCTATAACGAAATGAAATGTGATATGAAAGGTAAGACACGCTCTTTAAAGCACAAAATGTAACATTGGTCTTGAACTTCGGCTAAAAAGAGAGCAAGTGAATCATCTCAAGTGACAGCCTGTGCATACAGTATAGGCAATAAATAATAATAAAAAAAAACCTATCCCAGTGGCAGCAGTACAGTGGTGACAGATGTCTTGTGTCAGAGCATGAAACTGAAGCACAGCAACAATGTAATGTGTGTGTGTGTATGTGTTGCTTACAAGCAGTTGCATAATTACTGGACTCAGCTTTGCCATGTCTGAGATTTCAAAGGCAGATCGTCAACAAGCATCTCAAATCATGAACATTGCGACTTTAGGCAAAAAATGCATTTATATGTTGCTCCTCATATGTTGCTATACATAATTACTTTGTTTGATAGTTTGATCATTTAATAAACAAATTCAGTATAAATGTTGTATAAAAGCTTTAAACTATATCTTGGGGGGGGGGGGGGCAGTAATGGATTTTTATTAAAGAGACTTAATGCTCTTTGCAGATCTTTGCAGGAGGGGCATCATGTAACCTGTTCCCCAATGGGCAGTCTTGACAATATTCTCGCCATTTTTGTGGTCCAGTTATTACTGTTATTATTCTTTCCCTCCATGTGTCATGTGCAGTTTCACACCAGCTGTAATACAAACCTTTCTTCTGCCTTGCTGCCTCTATGCCTGCCTTCCTTCCATATTGAATTATTAATTATTACACATCTCTGTTTGGTATAAGGCATAAGGCAGGATGTCTGTTCTCCTCAGGCATAAAATGCTATAAAACACAAAAAACTTTCACTGGATCAGTGCCAATGCAAAATCAGCTTCCACTCTTTTAATGCCTGTTCTGTGCATAACTTGTGCATATGATGTCTGGGAATTTATATTTAGTGTTTTATTGGTCAGAATTTCAGAGAAAGAGTTGACATGCATTTAATCATATCCGAGGAGTCCTTTACAATAATCTTATTTATGGTTTGTGACAGCGCTGTCAAACAAATACAAAACACTCCAAAACCTAAAGTAGGTAGCATCTTAAAGCCAAACAAAGGGAACATTAGCACATAATCATTGTTATTTCTGATATCCGTTGTGTTTGAAACCCGTGAATATTAAAGACGTAAAGTGACATTCAGTATGCAATCCTATTTATATAAGAGACTGCTCTTCTTGCATACCCCTCATTGTTGAACTCTGAAATGAGGTATGTTGAGGTTTCTGTAACGCTTTGATTACAAGTCGGTAATGTTAATTAATCACAAGGAAAAGAATGAAAATAAGCTAGTTTAATTTTGGGAGCTGCTGCCTAATACTGTACAATATATAGTGAATAATGTGACAGTGTGTATTTACCAGCTATATGGGTTATGTCATAAGTAAAATCATTAGATTTTTAAAGGTTTAGAGACAGGAAACACTATCATAACAACAAATGTACCCACATTTGTTGCTAAGATATTTTCTAATTCAAATATTTGGAATAAAACCAGTTTGTTTCATTTTGTTTCAGTATGATTTGTTGAGGAAAACTAAACAGGCTCCTGGATTTCTGTGCTAACTATTAAAATGATGACCCCTCATTTGTTCTACATTATCATGAAATTGTACAAACCGAGGGTTATTTTAATACAGTTCATTGTAAAATCCTACACGTCCCTACTGCACAAGAAACAGGACACATTTGCATGTTTCTCCAAATCAAAACAGTGACCAGAATCTTGTCTTGAAAACTGTGTTTTCAGCAATTTATAATGTATTTGCTTCTTCTGTGTGTCACTCACTACCAGTTAGCAAACAATGAAAAAAGTCTTGATAGTGCCTCCTAATCTAAAACATCAGTTTCACTATCAGTGTTTTTCTCATTGCTTATTTGTGGTCATATTCTGCATTTTTATTATGCTGCACATGCACAGAAAGGAAAAAGAGCCCCATAGTAACAGTGGTGTCTAAATGGAGGAAGATTACATTAGTAAACACTGTAAGTAACTCTAGAATTACAATTTAGACACTGTGGTTTTTAATGTCATGTAACCAACACACTTTTCCTGTAAATCCCCTGCAAGTACGGCTATAATAACAGACATATTTATGGCTTCAAATACTGTATATTTCTTAACTGTTCATATACCGTAACTCATTATGCACCACGACAAAAATATCTGTTTGAAATGATTAGTATGACTTTTTTTTTACTTGGCTTATAACACTTTAAGTGCAAATCGTATTGTGGTGCCAAATATCACACCCTATTCCTTCCCAGTTTGACAGATCAGGGAAATATATCACCAGAAGCAATTATTTCTCACTCGTGTGTAGTATGCTGTGGGATATTACATGCCTCTTTCCTTTCTCATAGTGAACTTGTAGGTAATACACATTAACTGATAAGCAGTATTAACTGGCAAAAGCTTTATAAGGCCCAATTCAATACATTTTAGCTACGAAGAAGCCTTTTCAGAAAACATAAATCAATATATTAGGCAGAGAGAATGTAAAGGGTATTATTATTATTATTATTATTATTAGTAGTAGTAGTAGTAGTGTTATTGGTCAACTTGCAATCTGTACCATGTTTGCATGCTGTTTTTGTATGACAATCCGTTTTGGGCCACGATAAATACATATGGGTGATGGAGAGGGGTTACCCCTCTGTGAGAATCAGCCTTGAAATCAGTGGCACAGAGTGATTTAATCCCAGAAATACCCTAGTTACTTATTCAATTTGTGTTGCATTTGCGGGATGCGAATAAGAAGCTGGAATGCGAACAAGAAGCTGGCCGAACAAGAAGCCAACTGCAGCGTCATCCAACACTGGCAGTTATTGGGCAGCAATGGTTTACAGTGCCTGCCTTCACACAGTAGAATAGACCAGGATGGATTATTCTATTACAGTTGTCCTCTGGGTTTTATAGTTTCATTTTACAAAAAATAAAAAATAAACTTAGTAATAGTAGTAGCGGTAGTAGTGGTAGTAGTAGTAGTATTAAATAACATTCTCTACATTCACTTAGTCAGTTGCATGAATTATTAGAAGTTAATTAAACTGGGCCATAAATCTGTTTGGTAAGACTGCATTGGGTCGCTAATTACTGTGTACAGTAATCTCTTGCCAACCGCTTATTTGCCAACCACGGAATTCATGTATACGTGGTTTTCCTTTTGTATACCAATTTGCCAACCGTGGCATATAGATTTGTGTATACATATATACACTTCCATGCCATAGTGTGTATTCTTGCTCACTCCCATCTCTCCAGCATCTCCCACTACCAGTACTAGCATCACCAGTCAACAACACATTGGCCTTCAACGCTAAGGATTCAAGATAAATTAAACATTACTTTTTGTTATGTTATAATTTTATTACTTTTTACATGTTACATTACCCAGTATGTTATAGTATTTGCTTTTATATGTTTATATGTATATTGTTTTTATGTTGCTGTGTTTTTCATTTGTGTTTAGTGAAGGAAAATGCAATTTAGATAGGCTTTGATAAGTGTAACCGCGGCTGTGGCAAATCTAACCCTCTATTTCCCATAAGATCTAATATTTACCAACCGTGGTTTTGCCAACCGCGGGGGTTTTCAAGAACTGAACCCCTGCGGTTGGCGAGGGATTACTGTATTTACATAGTAGTTACTTGGTAAATACACGTGTACTTACACATACTTACATTATGCATGTACTTAATGTGCATGCTGTCACCTTAACCCTTCTAACGCTAACTCTAAACCTAACCATAACCCTATTCTGATACAATTGTGTACTTACATATATTATGCTAAAAGATGCACACGTTAAGTACACTGTAACTGTGCATAATAGCATTTTAATTAAGCATATGTGCACATGTACAGTGTAACTACTATGTAAATACACAATCATTATAGACAGTTAACACAATGTGTTACCATGTATTCCCTATTTAGAGGAACTGTACTCTAAAGCCAAACCTGTGCAATTGTGTGTGCAGATTCACAAACAACTTGTACTGAACATGCCCTGCACCTGATTGGATGCTTGAGTTGTTCATAAAGTTTTTCTTTTAATTTTTTTACATCTTTGCACTGTGTAATTGGTTCAGGATTTAGCAGATTAGGAACATTCTGCATAAACATCAGCTTTTGACTCATTACTGGAATGCTTCCATGGGCATTTATTAACAATCTGTCAGTGAGTATAACTTGGCAGATTTTGCAGGTTGAGTGTATTTTTAGCTAGTATGGGACACAGCTGTGCAATTTCCATCATTGTGGAAGCTGTAGGTGATGTTACCGTGATCAAAGAAAGAAGATCTTGTAGGCAATGTTTCTTTCCAAAAGTAGTTTATTCCACAGAAAGCAGTCTAACAGCATCACAGTACAGTGAAACTCAGAGTAATGGGTGACCCTCAACGGCACTGAAGATCACAAAGATTTCTCTTTACAGTTTAGTTTTATACAGACAATGAAACACACATTAATTAACATACAGCCAATCATACACCGCTAACACCCCAGATTTACCCAATAGTAGCCAACTAATTACCATACTAGTGTTTAAACAGAAAGCATTCTTTAACCCAAAATCGTCTCTAACAAATTTCCTTTTATGAGACCCTAAAACATATTGGAATGTGTTTTATAACTTTATGGAGAGGCACCTGGCCAGATTGGAAGGACTTCCATATGACTTTATGACGTAAAGTCTTATAAACTTAACTGCCCCCTGCAGGCTACTGCAGAATGACAAACAGGGACTAATTTAACTTGTGAGAGGAAATCCACCAAATATACATACCAATTTCACCTACAGAAGCCAACACATTTTAGTGCTGTGTCTTCCATAAAAAAGGTGCCAGACTGATAGCAAGGGGACTGGAGCACTCTATTTATTAATAGAGCCTTGTGCATTGCAAGATTCCCCACACTTTTCCATGGATAACCCTCAATTGTGCCATGGAGGGTTCATAGTTTTGTTTTCATTCCAGCCATTGGCTGTTATGGAGCACTGTCAACACAGGTGCCAATTAGTGCAAATTGAGACTTGTGTTATGGATCTTATTACCCATCCACTGGGAAACTACAGTATGGGAAGACAACTAAATAGTCATTAGAAAACCATGAACTGAGCTTGTGCTGTCAATAGTAACTGTTTAAGAACAGATCTAGCCTTTGTAGTGAGGGTTTCTGTTAAACAACACTATACCCAGCTGAAAATTCTCATTTTGATTTGCAGGGCTATTAAATAGAGTCAGTGCTTTAAAGCTAAACAGTTTTAGTTGAGAGAGAGAGAGAGAGAGATTTGTTTTTTTTAACTTTTTTTTTAAAGTTCTCGTGCAGATGTACCGAGATTCCAAATTGAATGATTGATTAGCAATCGAGTCTCGGTACAGCTGCATAAAAGATGCAGTGTTTCACTCACTCAGGGTTGGGTGTTCGGTGAGTAGAGAACCAGAGAGAGAAAGAGAATTAAGTAAATGAATTCATAACAATTGCTATTTTGTGCTGGAAGGACCAGCACAATACTTGTTTGTTTTTGACTCACCGTGTTTGTTTGTCTGTTCGTCCATTTTGTTTGTCTATTTATTTTGGCCTTCAAGTACGTGTATTGTTTTTGTTTAAATCTTTTATTTGTTTGTTTAATAAACATCATAGCGCCTCAGTTTCACCCCATATCACCTGGTGCTTACTGTACCTGACGTCTCCACTCACACACACCACTCAAACCATACACTATACAGGTAGAATTAGACATGCTTTACCTTGAGCTTTTTCACCCTGAGTTGGTTTAAAAAAAATAAGCTTACTATACCTCTATGTTTCATTTGGCTACCTACATATAGCCCACTCTGTTAGTTTCTGACCCATATTAACTATACTCAATGAAGAATTCAATATGAGAATTCCTTTCCATTTCTGTCCTCAAGGGTTTGAGTCCATGTCTAGTGTACTCAATGTTGGCCTTTCCATGCATCCATCATTCAGCTACAGATTCTCACTGCCAGAGGGTAAACCAGCTCAACAGAACGAATCACTGATTTTTTTACCTTAGTGACAATTCATAATGCTAATATAGTTTGTCAAACAAAATTATGCTGAACATTCCTGATTTATTATATATTGTTGTCTTTAAATAAAACTCAAATTATATTCACAATATATCCTGCATAACAGTTTATTGTACACTAGGCAAACTTGTGGTAAATTCTTTCTGAAGTTAAGACACACATAAGTGTAAAAATCCATGTAATAAGTTTAAAAATTCTCAGACTTTTCTTATGTTTCTTTTGTAATAACACAAGTTTAAATGCAGTAAATTAAAATAGTGGATAGTTCCCTTAATTATTGACACTGCTCTGTCATAAAACTAAAGCTTTTAAAATATACATATGTTTCCCCTGAAACCTGTTTATTTTTTAAATATAAGTCCTCTATACAATCAAATGCACGTGAATATGCCTTTTCTAGGGCTTGGTGGGTAGGTGTGTTGTTCTGATACTGAAAGGCTTTGAGTTTGAGTCCCACAATGGAGTGAGTGCCGAGTTGTAACAATCTTAGATTAGGCATGAGTGCTGTAGAACTCCACTCTCACAAATGAACTATATTTTATACTTGAATCTCAAGCACTTTACTTTTGTTTGCTTCAAGTTAGCTACAGCATTTTTTAAGTAACTAGAACTCTGCAACTTTTTAGCTGAGAACAATTAAAAAGGTCTAATTAGGAAAATTATGAGTTCAATTAAGGGTCTAGTTAAGTGATTGAGAGCTCAGTTGGAATCAAAACTAGAAGATGCATGTGCTCCCCAGGACCGGCGTTGAGAAGCCCTGCTTTAGATGGTGGTTTTAGTCTGAAGTATTTAATTAAGATCTTCACTTTCTTTACTGCCTCTCAGAGAGTAGTTCAATTTATCTTTAGTCCTGACAGCCCAGTGTGTAATTTGGTGTCAGACACTTGCTTCGCAATTCAGATCCTAGCAGATTTACTTACAAATTAAAGAATACTCCCTGGCTCGATCAATGGAATTTGTTTCAATTAGATTTACAAAGAGCCATTATGGCATTTTGACATGCCATTTGGATTCCAAAGTGCTGATTTATTTGTGACAAAAAATCTGATTAGATGGCTGTTTGCCAGTCAATGCTGTTGTGTTTTCTACAGACAGAGATCAATAAATTGTGTTAAGCAATGCACTCTGGTTAAAGGTTTCACTAAAGCACAGCAAAGAGAGCAGTTTAGACCATTAAAAAAAGATTCGCAAACTGACGATTTTTTGCCTTTAACTTTGTATTGCCACATACATAGAAGACTTTGTTAACTTAAAAGTTTGACACCATGATTTTTGGTTCATAGACAATTTCATTGGTGCAAGTGAACATTTGTGCATCGTGGACATGTGTGTTTTTTAGGTACTGGTCAGAAGTGTAGATCTTATAAACTTATTTTAAAATACCCCTATGCTAACTAGTGATTCCTAGATTTGTGATAATTATCATTGACTGGGTAGCTATAAGGTGCATATGTGCTAATTGTTGTCTGACAGCATATTTTGTACTCAATCAGCATTCACTTTCAGTAAATGGTAAGATTGGTATAAGTCAGAATTCAGTATTTGGATAGAATTTGTGTAGCGTAGGATTGCTGATTAGTATTAATGGATCATTTATATTATGGTTCTGATACATATAATGCGTGCTAATGATCAATTATAGTCTGATCATTTTCCATAAACTCTTACAGTACATGTATCCTGTGTGGCCACTGTATTACTAGGATGGTGAATCTTGAATCCATCTCCTGTCTCTTCTTTTGTGAATGCTTTGGTTAGAAAGCATGAGACTTAATAAAATGGATATTTTAAAACAACTGAAAAGGAATGCTTTTAAACAGGAATACAACTAGCCAGACAACTCTCATAACATTGATTTTTAATTGGTCCTTGCAACTAAATGGATTCTTTTTGCAAGCGTTATCCTGTTACAATTGTTTTTTTTTCAATCTCTGAAAATGTGGCTTTCTTTTTAGGATTCAATTTCCTTTACACTTTACACAGATAAATATCTCAAAGGAATGATTTAGGGATACAGTTCCTTATAAAAAGCCAACAAGAGACTTTGAATATACAAGTAGTGCACCCACCTGTCTTTTTATACGGTCTCGGTTTATTGGCTGCTTCATTCAACACCACCTGTTCTTCTGTGAACAAACAGCTGTCTGTTTCTCTACAGCTTCTAATTACATTACTTGCATTAATCTTCATCTCGTCTGTCACTCCTCATACTGAAGAAAATCACTCTGGTAAATTTAAACAAAGAAAAAAACTTTTTTACCCATTAGAATTATAAACGGGTAACTGGTGAACGTGTGTGTGCGTGTGTGTGTGTGTGTGTGTGTGTGTGTGTGTGTGTGTGTGTGTGTGTGTGTGTGTGTGTGTGTGTGTGTGTGGAGTGTCTTATAAAGAAGTATCAAAGATTATACGTGTCTCTGAATTGAAGGCTTCCCTGGTATTGCATCTTTCACTCTGAAACAGAGAGCAGATCCACATGCATGCTTTACTTAACTTTCAAAGTACAAGTTATGGAATAGAACATTCCCAGACACCCCCACAATTTGCAATATTGGAATGAAATAACACATTAATATTTTTGATGGGCTGGTTCCAAAAATATTCCTACTTTGGCATTCATAAACTACCTAGTAATTTAGATCTAGTGTAACAGCATGATATACTTGAATCTAGCTAGCAGACTACTGAATACATTAGAAACATTTGTTCGGCTCTGCAGTGCATTTGCTAGAGATGAGATCAACATGAGATACAATACACAGATTTTGTTTAAATAGTGTCGTCTCTTAATTAAATATCTGTATTTTTCTAATAGTGACTATAGCTAATAAGATACTATTATTATTAGTAGATTAAATTAGTAAATTATTATTTAATTATTTAGCAGACATTTTATCCAAAGCAACTTATAGAATTGAAACACAATATTAAAAAATGTTCTTTATATGAAGGAAAACTAAAATACAAAAAGAAAAATAGGGATACCGAGAGAAATGAAAACACATAGCAGGCATATAAAAGCAAATGAAGAATTATAAACATTTAAAATACACAACAAACGAAGTAATAAAAGAACACAACACTTAACAAGACATAAACACTTCAGAACAGCCCCAAAACAGCCAGTGTCTTTTCCTGATGTCCTGACACGATTGCCGCACACGCGGTCGTTCACACTGGCAGGGAAGATGAATCCGTAGCAATCCTTAATCGGAGGCAGCAGAAACAAACGTGTGATGGACGCTGGTACAAAACAGTCAAAGTATTTTACATTGAATGACAATATCTTATTACATTAAACAAAGATATATTAAAACAGTTACTTATTCTTCTTTCTAATCTTTACTTAAACCTACAAAAAAAGTTCATATTACTATATTTTCTGGTCAAACATTTAGAAAATATGTCCTAGCAGACAAATAGGGAAAACAAAGAAAATGTTAGCACCATAAACCTGTACTCTGTTTTGGAGTTTATTGTATACATGGATTTTGTACAGTAGGATTTATTTGATACAGTACAATACACTTGGCTATGCTGTCCACCCTCCAGTTCCCTGCAAAGCTGGCACAGGCTGTATGGATACAGCAAGTGAACAGAACCAAGCAGAACCAAGGGCACTATATCATTTTCATATACTGTAAAGCCATAAATATTTGCAAGCCTTTTATTATGCGTTTTACACGTATGAAAAAAACATTTTTGGCACAAAATCGAATTCCACTAACAATGCATACTTCGTATATTGCAGCAGGTAGCCAACATTTCTGGAGCAAAATAGGTTTTATGGGTGTGATTCGCCAAGTAATTTGGTTGCAAATATATATATGGATTTACAGTAAAACCTCTAGATATTGCAAAACACATTAAATAGTAGTTATCAATGCTACCCTCAATAGTGATACATTTAGATATAGGAAAATAATTGACTATGGCTTGGTTTACATTCTCTCTCCATTTTCATGAGAATGTGACATAGTGTTCACATATCACGTACATTCCTCACTCTATAGCAGGTGCACGGCCAAACAACGGTACTGCGAACAAGGGTGGGTAAATCATATTCTCACGCTAATTCTCACGCTAATTAAGTATAATAATAATAAGTCACGCAAATTGACCAAAAACTAAGTTGTTTGTTTTTTTTTTGTTTTTTTTGCATGGTAATAAGTTTGAAAGCCATGTCATATGTTCACGTGACTTCAGCACTGAAGATCCTGTTTGTGATGTAACCTCGCACAACTTTATGCTATATCTAAAGGCCATACCAAGCAATCGTTTATTAAAAACTGAGATCTGCTTAAAATAGCCCTGGGAAGCTTGTTAGACCAAACTGAAATACTACTAATATGACTACTGCTGCTGCTACTACTACTACTACTACTACTACTAATAATAATAATAATAATAATAATAATAATAATAATAATAATAATAATAAAAATGAAGCCATTTGCTAAGCACAGAAAGGTATTTTTATCCTTACACGTTTCCTTACACTTCATTTTTATCCTTACACTTCATGTTTGGTGATCAGATAGCTGATTGCTTTGAGCTTAGACTTTTCAGGTGGAAGTAATATGTGAGAGGATATGAAACACTGCACAAGTTGGTCAGCTTGTGTCTGTGTGGTGTCGATGCATCAGGTTGACAAGTTTTTGCTCCTAACCAATCTCACCAACAGTGTTACCAACAAAGTCGGTTCAAATCAGTTCAGCGTGGACCTGGCTTAACTCTTGTATGGATCAACTGCAAAAAGTTCTGTATGCGGCAAGTAACAGACCCCAGGCAAGCTTCTGGGTGAACCTCCTAAAAGCATCTGATCTTTAACGATTTTGAAAAAAAAAACTGTATTATTCATGTCAACAGCAGGAGTCAGCAGTGTCAGACAGTGTTACAGACACAGCAACAGAATCAGAGGTACAACTAGTTCATGAACGTGAGCAACACTGCCTATGCTAGGTACTCACAGCAGTGTCTGATATTTCTATCAAGGGCAGAGGAATCAAACATACATAAGTGATAATTGCCATTTTTTATGCCTCCTGAAATCTCCCTCCAAGCCATGCATTGACCTTGGCTTTTTTCATGTTCGCATGCTCAGTGGGTCTTTTGATTATTATCGCCATAAAAATCAAATTTTAATTATTAAAAAGCCTTGGCAGTACACAACAGCAATGAGCAGCTATCTAAACATTAATAGGTCAATTTGACAATAAAGGTCTCTGTAATATTTTCTGTTTATAATATATTTAATACCTGTCTTACAGAACAACAGATCTATAGAGCCTGTGTATTTTATTATCCTTGTTGTGTTCTTTGAAATTTCTATTAACCTAAATAAGGTTCCATTCTCATATTCTGCCATCTAAATAAAGTGAATAGGAAATTCAGGAGTTAGGGATCATAAACTTGAGAAATGACCTCATCTTTCTGACCAGCCACCAATATCCTTAATTTTGTGGCAGTTCTGGTAGTAGCCAATGCTGTGTTTGCTTTTTACATAAGAAAATATTGGAAAAAAAAGGTTGGGAAATGAGAACAGGCTGTTATCAAATGTTAATGAACATTGCATTCTGCATCTGTCAAATTACAGGATCCGTTATCCTCCCTGTGAGGACTCTGATTTGAATTCTCTCTTAGTTCATTATTCATTTTTTAAATGTTTTGTGGGCAAATCACAGCTCACTGGTGTAGTAATAATGGACTTTATTATGTTTTGCTTTATTTGAAGTGTACTAAACTGTGAAAAAGATACATTTAGGAGGTCTGTTAACATTTGAAGAAGTTTAACTTAACAACCAATACTATCTTATATATTGGATACGACAGCTTGAAATAATAATAATTATTATTATTTTTATTATTATTATTATTACTACTACAAATAATAATAAGTGTTCAGTGATTCTTGCTTAAACCCCAAAGTTAGAAAATGCATTAATTTTTCACCTTTGTTTAAAAGCAAACAGTGGATTTTTTTTACCTGCCTACAATATTTTATGTTTACACGTGTTAATGTCAATTTCCCATACAAAGCATTTTATAGTGCATTCATAGTGTCAGGATATTTGAAAGAGCCAATATCATTACGTTTGTGAAATATCAGGTGCTATCATTGCTTGTTAAATACTCAGTATTGTTAAATACAAGCTTATTTCTTCAGTGATTAAACCGAAATAATTACACAAAACATCCCATTGCTGCTTGTTGTTCATGTTCCTAACAATACTTATGTGAAATAAAATAAATAAGTTGAAATATCAATTTTCACAATTTTGAGTGAATCAGCCAGCAACACAAGTTGGTGATGCATTATGCATAAGCTCTATATTGCCCCACTGGAAGCTGAGTTAATAAACACTGCTGGTTTTATAGCATGCTAATATTGAGAAGACATAATCCTGGGAGACATTAGTAACCCCTTTCTGCACAAGGAAGCATGTCTGTTCATATTAGGTATGACTCAATTGCTGTTAACACATATGATGCCATATGAGAATTTTACTTTTTCTGTGTGCATTCTGTCATTACTAAATTTCTATGCAATACATTGGTCAACACAAGGTCAAGTTTGTTTTTATTAAACATTTGTTACACTGTTTATTACATGCATTGGTTGTCCTCTGAATGATATAACTGCGTCAACAGTTCATATAGTAAATAGTAGAAATGGGTAACTACATTTAAACTTAGTACTGTAGTTTTTTTTTTTTCCCCTATAGAAATATCATTCAAATAACTGATTCAACAACTTAAACATTTCAAACAGTCCTATGCATTTCATTAACATATCGACTTTCATATTATTCTGATCAATAAAACTTCATGGTATAAAATAAAGATTCCAGACTATGGGTACAATATGTTTCTTTTCTTTAAAAAAAATAAAATAAAATAGAACCTGATTTGTCTAACATAATGCTTTGTTACAACCCCCACCTTTGTAAAGTTGCCAGCAAGTCAATAGAAAAGGGTTTAGAACTGTCAAAGCAATGCAAACAATAACAAAGCACACTTGAAAAGGCAATTAGAGACAATGTCACGTTATGTAACATGAAATTTTCAGATGATGTGCAAGATGATGGAGTTTGTGTGGCTATCTCCCTGGTCCTGTGGGCTGGCTGCTAGTCTATTTTCTACATGACTGGGCTTTATTTTAGACCTGTGGAGTGGTATATCACTTTGATTGATCTTTCTCATCTGCGGTAAAGCGCTGTTATTATGCACAGCACAGAAACTTATGGGTGAATTTCTGTATATACTGTGTAGGGTTGTAATTGTCATGAGATAAACGTCATTTCATTTCAGCCGTCAACAGACCATCGATCTGAAATTGTTTCGGGTCTATTATAACCAAAGTAAAAAGCTGGTAATGTCTTGTTGATAAGGAAAGGACACTGTGCTAGCTGACCTTCACCTTGCCAAGAATTGGGAATGCACAGGAATCCTGCTTCAAGTGTAGATGAGTCTGAGCATTTCTATTTCAGTGAACATAAATCTCAAAGCTTGCGGTAAAAACACTAATGCATCACTATGGACAGGTCATTCCGGGAATGCAATGCTGCGTCTGAGTGTTTCGAGATTAGAGTGTGTAATAATTTCTGAGAGCAATGCTTTATGTTAATGTGGCAGCTCGAGCTGTATTTTTCTGCTGAGATGGTCGCTTTGTGATGCTTAATTTTGGTTTAATGGAATTGTTGTGATCTGCAACGGGTTTACTGATTCAGACTCTGCTGAAATTAACACTGTTTATTATAAAAGTCTCCCAGCTGTAATTTATATTACATCTGTACACATTCAAGGGGCGACAGAAAGCAAATTCAATTTCCTGAAGTCGACTTCGTTGTCGACGTCAAGGTAAAGGTGATTTAAAAAGAAATTTAAAAAGATAGGATATATTATTGCAAGTTTAAGTGTGCTCAATTACATCTGATTTCTCTTGATAAAAAGGACCAGTTACTGCTAAAATCTAATCACATACTGACATTCGGAATTGCAATGTGATTTTGTCCTGTAAAAGTTAGAAATTATTGGCGCTTGTATAGTTTATATCTTGTGCGTATGGTATGCTATTCTTCCAATGCTGGTAGTATGGCGACATCTCTAAATGGCAAGGTGGTCCCCACCTTGAAAAAGACGTTAACAAGTTCATTTGTGGACTTATCTCATTTGGGTGCATATTATAAAAAGGAAATACAAATATGCTTCATATTTTAGGTTATGATACCCCCTATTCTGTGATAGATTTGTTATTAGTAAGCCATTTCAAATATCGAGAATTAAAAGGATACGGCTAATTTTAGAACATCATTTTAAAAAAAAATGATACAAATGTGCAAAGAAAAGTTTTTTTACAGTATGTGTTGGTGTGTGAAAAATGTAAAAGCTTGCCTTCCAGATACATAAGATTATTCTGAGATGTCTTTTAAAAAATCTATGGCAGAAAAGTTGACAGTACAGTGGAAATAAATTGGTATTACTCACAAATATATCATATTCTAAAAATGTTCAGTTTATTTTTACCTTGTGGTTCTTCAGGGTAACACAGTTGTCTCCACTGAGAGAAAATCATTATATTTTTTATGTCAGTGCATACAAGATCCTGGACCTCAGCAGCATTAGATAGAAGGAGATGCAACACATATCAATATACATGCAAGCCTGGCAGGCACCAGCATTACTGTATAAAACTGCTCAGGTTTAGGTGGGATAAAATCCCTTCTAATTATATCTCCACCTCCATTAGTGTTACATTTTGCCTTTTTTTCAAACGTTTGTAAGTTAGGAGGTAACAGTGAATAAGATATAATAGCATGCTTTAATAAAAAAAAAAAAAAAATAGAATATGACCGAATAAAACAAAGTTAAATGAAAAAAAAGTTGTTTTTAGAACAATAAATAGAAAATGGGTTTCCTGGGGTAATTGCCTTAGTATTTGACAGTTTATGCATACTGTATGTACATTTCTCTTTTTTAAATAACAGCGTGTATACAAAGATATTATATGATGTTGCTGCATGTAACTTGAGGCAGTTGTGGATAATATGGCAGTGAAAAAAGATTTTTGGATGCTACACTCATGATTCATAATTACAGAGACCAGAACAATCTTGTTTTCACACACACTATTTAAAGGATGATAGAGATTTATGTTTTCTTTCCAATGTCTCATGGCAAGGCTTTAAAAAAAAAAAAAAAAAAAAAACATATCTTTTAAAACAGTTTCGAGGACCAGCTGTGGAAATGCACTGTAGGATCTTCCACATTCCTGTAGTTTGAATCACAAAAACGGGTTTTGGGTTCAGCTGATCACAGCTAATACCATCAGTACTGTAACTGAAACTAATATTGATTATATATACTGTTTATAGCTTTAAAAATATGTAATTCTTAACTCGTGTTTGACCGTTTACTGGATCAACAAAAGAAAAAATAAATTTTAGATAAGGAAAGTAATTGTAAAATGATGAACAAGTAACAAATGCAATTGTGATTTTTCCCACTCTGTCACAGAGGCAGCATTCCTAGTCTAGTAAATATTCCCTCGCCTTCAAAAAACAAACTAAAATATATGGTTGCAGATATACCAGGAAACGTCTGCAAAGAAATGGAAAGCAGATCTGCTAAGTCTCATGGGTTGATAGCATTTCAAGCATTCAGCATTTGTTCAGTAAGCAAAAAAGAAAAAAATAGTTAATCTTTTTTTCTTATTATTTTTAATCCTAGCCTTTGACTTCTTTCGTTTTGCTTTAACTGGTGATTATGTGAAAATGCAGTTCAGAAACTGCAAAAGTAGGACACTGTCAGAAAAAAAAAATGATACTTAGTACTGAGTATTACCCAAGCCTTTCATAAGAAATGTGGCTTTAAAAAGAGCTGACTTGCCCTTATAAATCCATACCTAATACACAGTGTTCAGACACTTAATACAAAATTCATACCCATCGCTTCACATCTATATTCATGTGGTCAGAGATGTAAAACTCTCAGAGGAGTTGAGGTCACTGGCAGAAAAATGTAGTTGGAGGGATTCTTACAAGGGAAATGTTTCACTTATAATTATGCCAGATACTCTAGACTAAAAGAAAGGTCAATTTGATTGTCTGTAAAGTTTCATTTTTAACATTATATGACATAGTAGTCAAACAGACTTGTGACATGAGGGGGTTATATTGTAGTTTAGTATAGAAAGTGAGTCAGGTTTCTTATTTGCAAGCAACTACACCTAAATCTGTTGTTACACAAACACATTAAGGTTAACCTTTTAGAGTAAGTTCTGTGACGCTAACTAAAGATACAGATGTATATTAACACTTTTTTTCATATAAGGGTTTGCTAGCAGGCTTTGCTGTTATTAAATGGGTCAGATACTAGGATAATGATTAACAGATTAACAGATTAATTGGTGCAGGTTTATTGGCTCCTGTTTTAGTGGCTGTTGGACAGGTATTATAACTATGACTGTCTAATGGTAAAATTACGATTATTCTCCAGCTCAGTGGGTTTTTGGTTTTATTACTTATGGTTACGGTTTAGAGACTTGATTTAGAGCGCTAAAACCCAGAACCCTGAAGAATTGCTTGGCAGTAGTATGCATTACACATGGGATAAGTGAGTAAGATAATCATTGGGACTGAATAGCTTCAAGGTTTCTTAACAAGCACTGCAGTTTTCAGCATGGTGGGGAAAATGGTGTTGATAGGTCTGGCATAAAACGGGTTCAGAATGAACAACAGCAAAGCTTCCTTGCTCATGAGCTGTTAAAACAAATATCAGGTCAAGGTAGCTTGGATGGTGTTTTATTAGCTAGCAAGTCCATTTCTGCTGTTTTCATTTAAATAAATGGACAACTCATTAAACATTCACCCTTGATCCGCCCCTTTTAAAAGCTGTTGTATTTTAATTCATATGCAAATTAGCCATTACTAAAGTATTTAAACGTATTAAAAATGAAACACAGTCTTAATGTGTATTTTTAGCCACACTGACTTTACCTAAAATTCTTGCTGATTCTAAAGTCACACACAGCTAAGCATGTAGAGGCTAAATGTATCTAATAACAGGAGAATGTTCTAATATAATGTAAGATATTTACTCTTTGAATGGCAAATAGACTTAGATTTTAATTTATTAAAAGGAACTATTGGTAAAACATGCAGTAATATATAAATATTTTTTTTTTCCGCACCAAAGCAGACCCTTTTCTAATGTTGGTAATGCTTTTGAAAATTGAAAAGCTGTATTGTAAAGGTCAAAATGTATTTTACAGCAATACCCTGCAGTAACTGCTTGATTCTAGAGACAAGGTCCCACATTATCTTTAAATGTCTAATGCTGATGAAATATACAGTAATTGAAACAACTTGATATTAATACAGCATAAAGCAAATTAACTGTGATTTGACATAAACATTAGAAAAAAAATTGCTGCTGTCCATTGGTTTTGAAAAAAAAGTAGGTTTCTTTTTTTTTTTTTCAATTGAATCACTTTGAACAATCATGGGTAAAAAAGAGCATAGTTATGGATCGTTGGAGAAATTGACTGTATGCCGGTGAAAGTCAGAATATCTCACAAAGCCCTGTATTATAAGATGAAACTATAATGGGCAATTCGTGATCCAGTCAGCTGTGAGAATGGGCTGGGAAAGACAGTGTATGCTCTTCTTGCCACAGGGAATAAGCAGACTTCAGCCTATTGTGAAAGGATAAAAAGAAAGCCTTTTTTTTAAATAGAGATTGGGAAATCTGTTAAACCCAGCAATAATCATAGTTTACTTTGTATATGGCTTGACACAAACAAAAACGTTAAAACTTGTGCTGGATTAAAATGAAAACCATTACAATATGCCATATCTGATGATGCATCTTTCAGACATAATATGAGTGAATTTGTCTAAAATTGCATATGAATCAGTTTTGAGAGTTGATAGTGGTGATATCAACCTTAGTTGATTACATCAAGAGAATATATGAGAAAACAAGGAATGTGTGGCAATCATGCAGTAAATGTGCTCATATTCCCAAGATTGTGAGCTCTTCCTGTACATAATGTTCCACTCAAGGCCAATCAACTGAAATTGAGAAACCTATAGAAGAAAGACTGTTGGGTTTAATGGGTCCCTTTTATTGTATATGTCAGTCTTAGTGTATTTTCATGTTATTTAAAGCTCTAGTATAATGTTACTCTTGTCAACATTAAATCTAGTTAAATGACCATCTTTCTTTTGAAACATGGGAAACACTCAAGTTACCACAGTGGTAAAGGTTTGTTTTTTCTCACACGCTAGGTATTTAGTGCATTTTCAGTTGCCTGTCAATAAAGCTTCATTTTGCTCTGTGCTGTTTAACTGTCTATCTCCTGTGAGTAGAAGTCAATTACTGATCAAGCATTGCAGCTTATTGACATCGGGTATAGGGTATATCTTGTGCCTTCAGCCCTGCTAGAAGAGGATAAGGGCATTTTAGTTGACATATGCTAGCCTTAAAGGAATTGCATTATGAACAGTGAAAGGGGATATGTTAGATCAAATAAAAATGAGAAGGAGTAGCTTTTGGTAATAGAGTTAATAAGGGAGCAGTCCAAAAAGATTATGAATCTCTGAGTGCTTTCACAGCTGAAAGCATGTTTTCCCCATTATCAACCAACATGTCTTTTCACATCAGACATCTGGATGGTAAAAAAAATTAAATAATTTGCACTGCCTTGACTCGGGCCATATGAAAAAAAAAATCTATTTCAAACTATAAATGATGTAACATATGGTGATTTCCCTGAGTCTGTTCAAACAAATCAAGGTTAATTCTGTAAACAGATCCCAGTATTTTACAAATACCTGTCATATACAGCTACCTTGTTATTTGTTATTTATTTGTTTTATATTATTATTATTATTATTATTATTATTATTATTATTATTATTATTATACATTAGTTTAATATACTTTAGGTACTATTCGGCAATAATAGGATAGCATGTGCCCCCTGTATTTAATAAGACTGCAAAAATCCAGTTGTCTGACATCAGCTCACTAATTCTGTTAGTACCAGGACATGTGTACACAGCCACACAAACCAAAGAGCAACTGTAGATTTTCACAGAACTGTAGCTGTTTGACCTGGGGAAGACAGGGAGAAATGTGTGGTAGAGCAGAATAAAGCAAGTGCTGTACTGCACTCTTAGAAAAACCTAAGTGGCATGAATTTAGTAAGAAATGACCTCAGACAAGTCTGTGAAATGTAAGACATGCATGACATTCCGTTAGACCCACTTGACACTTTATGTCACCATGTATTGTAACAAATAAAATATATAAAAACAGCACAAATAAGCCTGTAATTCCATCTTGAATTTAAAAATAATAAATGGTATGTCAACAGAAACCCTGTAGGAATTATAGCCTTGTGCCATGTACAGTGTAAACAATGTATTATTATTATTATTATTATTATTATTATTATTATTATTATATTATTATTATTATTATTATTATTATTATTATTTTTAAAGGAATACAGTGTTGTAATTAGGAATTTCAAATCAGGTAAAAAAAAAGGAGCACATTTTATACAACAAAAAAATGCAAAGAAATTAGGCTAGCGGCAATGTGTACATGAAGCAAAGTAAATAAGGAGCTAATTTGGTGTGAATAAAGGGGCACTATTTTAACTCAAATGTAATTTGTTTATGGGTTTAAATGTATGATGAACATACCACGAGCACACCTTTAGAATAGCTTAAGTCTTATATTTACTCCCTTCAACAAAGAGATTTAGTTCAGAGTAACATTTAGAAGCGTAGTACTGCAAACCACAGAAGGTAAAAAGCCATAGTGAAAAGATTTAATTTTTTTTTTTGTCTCCCAGTATATGCTGAATACAAAATTGCAGGAGAACATGTTCAAGGTTAGTCAAGGCATCTGAGTAGAAAAGACATAGCGAATCCCAAGGGTCTGTGCTCCAGCAGATAGAGTTAGAGCTGTTCCTGGGTCAATCCATGAAGGATAAAAACTCTAGAAAAGACTGTGCAGCGTTTTTGTTTTTTTTGGGTTTTTTTATGGATTTGCAAAGAAAGTCGCAAGCGAAAGGCTAAAAAAGGACATTCTTTTCATGTTGCCATATCTGCTACTTTGCTGGGATCAAGTGGAAGATCCCCCAGTCAAAAAAAGTACTGTCATACAAGCCAAGGAATACAAGTGTATCATGTATTGTTACTTCGGTAAGGAAGAAAATCAAGCTTTTTATTAACTACTGGCCATTAATCAAAATTTTTGTTTTACTATGCAGGTCTCTAATATAGAATGGATTTGTCATATTATTCTATCACTGTATAGGTATAAGGGAGCTGCCCTCATTCAATTATCTATTGCCTTATTCAAATCCATGGCTTGGAAAGTGGAAGCCTGCTATTAAACAATTAAACATTAAACAATTAAAGACCCCAACTGGAAATATGTTGCAGCCGTTAAACAAATGCAACTGCAATAGTTGTGTTTTAAATGGTCCCACTGGAGTTTCACAGTACGTTTTATGGTAGCATCCTCTGTTGTGTCTTTCTAAATAATAGTACTCAAAAGGCATTGAATACTCCCCTGTGCCCAATGAATACAATTGTGGGGAATATATGGCATACTCAACAGCAAGACACTGGGTATAGTTTATACGTCTAATATCTACTGCAGGCACATGAATTCTTGTCATTTCAAACTTGCTTTCAGATTTGTTTTGGAAAGGGTTTAAAAAGTTGTTTCTTCATTTTCGACAGTTATCATTTGCTTGTATTTATCTCATACCCACCCTCCCCTCACCCCTCAACATCACCCCATGCATTTTAACTTGTAAATGTTTGACATGATTCACTATAAGAATTACAGTTTATACAAGGTATGTAAGGATGTGGCAAATAAATAAATAAAAATACAATCCCTTCCTTCAAAACCCCAATGAAGGTCAAGGCATACAAAGTTTAAGGCTAAGACCGGGTCATTGTAGTGATTATCTCTAAGCTAGAGACCTTTTTTTCTTATTTCACAACTCAAAGAAAGGTTATCTCAACCTGTACTTCTACTCTGTACCTTCCAATTCATGTAGGTAAGATCTGAACATCCTAATCCCTTGCTGTCTTTAAGATTCTGAAGTGGTGTTCTTCCGAGGTGGGATCAGTAACAACAGTTGGAAGGCAGAATAAGATACAAAAAAAGTTGCATACATGCATAAGTAGTTTCTGGTTAAATTCCCCTGCTGGGCATCAAAACCTCTCAACTTTAACATGATATGTTTTAAAAATATATTTGAGAGACATTTTATGTTTTGTTCTAGATCTCTGTGGACACAACTCCTTGAATCCCTAGTTAAGTATATACTTTTAAAAACCATTACAACTAGATTATTAACATGTGCTTAAAGTGTTGGCAGATCCTACAAGCTTATAAACTGATTGGGCAACTTGCTGTGTACATTTACAAGTAATGATTACCTATGGGGAAATTATTTTTGAAATGTATGCCATAACATAGTAGTATTACTACAAGTACACTGATGCCTGGGATTGCTAAAGCCATTGGTAATCCATGATACAGATATTAGCAGAGGTAGCCACTTTACAACATGAAATCACAGGAGGTTCTCTTGCTGATTAATTTTATTTTCCTTTACCACCCTCTAGCTTGTGGTGAATCTGTCTATTTCAGTTGAAACCAACACAAGCTTCTGGGCACAGATGATGTAACACGTTTCTTATTTTGAATATCAAAGCACAGCAGAATAGTGCCAAAACATGCAGTGATAATTCTATTAGCAGTTGCTTTATGCTTTTGAATATTAAAAGCTCAAGTTACATTTTAGTTTTCCACCTTTACAGTACAGTACAGTCGTGTAATAAAGATTTCTGTGATCGGTTTCAAAAGTGAATACTGTACTTCTTAAGTTCTTGATTATCCCTAAATAAATCTATATATTAATTAGATTCATCTCCTACAAATTAAGACGTTTCTCTTGTTGCTGTTTGTTTACATGCCATTTTGTAGCGATGAGGTGCACCCATGGAAATCAAAATACGAACAAGTCAATGATATGACGACGGTTTGGAAAGTTGTAATAAACCAATCAGCATTCCTAAAGACACTCTCGCAATGACAAGTCGCTTTTTTTTTTACAAAACAATGCTGTATCAGTTGTGAACCAATTCCTGTCGGTACCAAGAAGGTGATCTTTTAAGCAGAGTTCCTGTTCCGTTAGCTGGAGCATTTACAATGGGAAAAATCTGTTTCACCACAAGAGTGTTCCCTTTTGCGAAGTGTTCTCTTAGCGCGTGTTCCTTTATGCAGAGGCTACTGTGTATTATTTTGTCTATTTTCCCTTAAAGATCCTTGTTTGGTTACAACATTTGGCCAAGCTATTTAGAGAAACTGGAATTATAAAATTCTCCCACCAGGTGGCACTGTGTTCTATGCAAAGGTCCTATCAGAAGGTACATTTAAGCCAAATTTAAATCTGTAAGACTTTTTTTTTTTTTTCAATAAAGCTAGCTGCTAGCAATTGCATCTGAACATAAATCAGCTTAATTTCCTTCCTTTGATAAGCTTCACCATCTCAATTAACGTAAAGCCTCTTCTGCTGTGTACGAGACCACAAGAATCATCTCTGGGATGAAATAGGCGACACTGCTTGCTCTGACTAGCTGTTAATGTACAGTGTAATGTCCTTCATTTTATCTCCAATCTTTTATCTCAACTGACCTTCCTTTCAACCTGTTCTAAAGCAACATTTGTTCAACCTCATGTATATATTTCTTTCAGTTATCTTCGAATACACAAGAACATTATGTAGATTCCATTTTTTTAAAGAATAAAGACAATCAGGCAATTGTATGTCGCCTGATGAGAAATTACTCTCATTAGAATTTATTGTTAGTCTTTTAATATTTGAAGCTGATATGACATAGTAGACAGAATACAAAGAGGTTGAAAGTATTGATTTCCATGCTGCAGTCTGGTTAGAAATGTAAAGGGAAGGGTGGAGGGAACATGCCATTACATCTAGAAACGAATGGGTTAGTGTGGAGATAGGAAATGGAGCGTTGGAAATTCGCCCTAAAGCTCATGTCAGAAAATAGTTTGTGTGAGATGAAGCTATTCAACTCTGTCAAAACAGATCTAGATATTGTCATAGTTTTATTTTCATGCTAACCGATCTATGCAAATGTCTGATTGAAGATTTAAATAAATAAATATCTGCTTTCCTTTTTATTAGGGGTTTTCTTGATTGTTACAGTTTTTTGTGTTAGGGTTGTTTACAGTGTGCACATTTTTTTTTTCAGAATATAATAATAATAATAATAATAATAATAATAATAAGAAGAAGAAGAAGAAGAAGAAGAAGAAGAAGAAGAAGAAGAAGAAGAAGAAGAAGAAGAAGAAGAATAGTAATAATAACAATAATACACTTTGTGAAATAATGTCAATGGGCTAAATTTTCAAAGTTACTGTATTTACTCTATTAGCACAATAGTTTCAGAAAAGAAAAACACATTAACACATGATCAAATTCTGGAATATATACATCAACAAATATCAAAGCTGGATTTGTTTAATTTGGTGTAGAATTGCAATTAGTGTTTTTTCCATACAAAATTAAGACAATTTAAAGCACATTGCTTTGATAATCTAGCCCAATATCTCTTATGGCACCATATTTTATTATTCTGGTGGTCTCCTTAATGAAACCTGAGGAGAGCCATCACAGTGCACAGCAGGGACTAGGGCGCTAGCTTGGGGCATTGTGCTTTTCAGCCCAGATCTTAGCCACTGTCCAAAGAGCCAGGCTCCTTTAGAAGAGCAGTTCTAGACCTAAAGTATTGCACTTCACATGCACAGTCTCTGATCAACTCTCTGTACCTCTTTCCCTTGGAATTTTAAAACTTTCTTTCTGCTACTAAACGTATATGCATTGACTTGTATACATCACTGATCATCCATAGAAATTGTTTATAACAACCAACTGTGCATGCTAATATGACTCATAACATAACTCATATACATTTGCATACATTATGTCTCCCTTCTGCCTGATATTTGTATTCATGTTTATATCTGGATTGGGAACATGTTTTAAAAGTAGGACCACCTGAAGGAGTCAACACTTCAGATTGGCATGTTCCCAAATGTCTTTATATTAAAATAAATTCACACGTGCTACAGATTATTTTTGTTTGCATGTTCAAGTTAAGAGAATTACAGATAGTTCAATATTTTGTCAGATGTTTTCTACTACAAACAGTATCAGTATTGACTGAAATTAACTACAGGATGTTCTTTTCAATTTAAAATTCAATTAAAAACAGATGATAATTATATGTACTCACTTAAGTGTTTGCTGAACCACAGTCACCTATTTGTTTTCAACTAAGTAATCATCACACACAGTATATACTCAACAATGAAGAGTAGTATTATTGTGAATTCAAAAATAACAAAAATAAAATTGTGGACACATAGTCAGTGTTCATTTAATATGGTTCATAGTCATATTAAAATGTTGGTTTGGTTCCAACAAATTGATGTTTGAAATCATAAAATCATAATGTTTTTTATTGTGGTGTGTGGACTCACCAAAGGATTACACATTTAAATTATGACACATACGTGGTTATCCTGTTGGCACAGTATAGCTTTTTTAAATTAATTTGATTCAATTGTTTATTGAATCAGTGAAAACCCCAGAGACTATTCATAGGTGTCATTTGTCAGGGTACATTGATATTTCTTATGCATGTGTTTTGTTATTGTGTAACATAAAACTTTAAGAAACTAGGTCAAGTAGACAAACATATACTAAAGGCACTACCTGAAACAATTGTATACTTCACTTAGTTTCTTATAGTTCTTACGGTTTAAAAAACAAAAAAAAAACAACAATCTTAAAGCCATCGGCTGGAGTCACTATGCAGGCCCTTGGACAGGGTGGCCCTAATGGCACCACTCCAAAAAAATACATGGAAGGCAAGGTGCAGTGTGGCATTTCACTTCCCAAGTTACCCTTACTGTAGCCTGCCAGTTGTACAGTATATTCATGCTGCTACGTCAAGCTAAAGTGACCTACTTTACTGTCATCCTACATATCCCTGGAAAATAACTTTTTCAAGGGCATAGGCTCATGGAATTAAGTAGTTAGATAAAGATTATGTAAAATAAGTGCTACTTTTAGTGCTTTAGTTTTTCTCATAATAAGGGACTGAAGAGCCCATTGTGGATGAACTGAAGTTATTTAATATGGCCTATATTCAATAATGATTGCTTATTTGCAAATGTTGGTAGTTATTGTTTATTTTTGTTTATTTTTGTATTACTGACCCATAGTTTTACATTTGTTTTCTTGAGATAGCATCGCTGATATTAAAATATTCAGATTTCCAGTAGCCCCTGCGATAGATTTCACAGGTGCTCCTTGCACTCTTTTTGCTTTGTTTGTTTAAAAGCAGCAGCATTTTTTTTTTCTTTCAAGCATATGTTATAGTTCATGCATAAATGAGGCTCTTAAAAGCCTTAAGCTGTCTCTTCAAGAATATAAACCTGTTTTCAAATGTTCTAATGTATCTGCTTATGCCAAAAAGCAAGACTAGCAATTGCTCCACAAATTGCATTTTAAGACATAACCTGCATTATGGGTTTGTAAGTGATTTCCATTGAACTTGTTTCCCTGGGCAACAAGAGAAAAAAAGAAAAAAAAAAAAGTAGCTTGAATCCTGACGGCCCCTGAAGGTTTTAATGAGTGTCTATATGGTCTTCTTTGCCTCTTTGTCATACGTAAGAGATGCATTTCTACAACTTGGGGCACACTGTAGTGGCAGTATGTACCAGGCCTTACATTTGTTTAAATCTTGACACTGTCAGTTCATTTAACTTGAGCTCACACTGGGGTATAAATGTTAGGTGTTTAGGGGTTATTTGTACCTTCATGTTTTGAGTATGAGTGTCTGGAGACTCCTTTACTTGAAAGAAAGAAGCCTGAGGATTGGAAGATACGTTCTCATATTATCCTCAGGTTATTATGGGGTACTCCAGAGGACTGAAGCAGAGCAAATAAGCATGGGAGCAGTGCTGGCATGTAGTTGCCACAGGAACAGTTTTAAACATTAGAATCTGCTTTGTTTGTTTGTTTGTTTGTTTTTTCATAAATAGTCTCTAGAAATTCTCTTTTGAGCGGATTATTTATTTTGACTGGGCTTTAAAAGAAACACTGACGAGCAGTTGAGCAGTACTTAAAACCGCTTATTTAATTAAAAGTAATGGTTTTATTTTTAACCTCTACACTTTTAATGGTTCGTCAAATCACACCCCTTTTCTATGCATAGTTCACCTTTACAACCACACAAAAACCCCCATAAAACTTAAAAAAATGTATAATTACATTAATCCATATTTATTAGCCTCACCACGAAAACACTTTTTAAAAAAATGTGTGAAGCATACTCAGGAAAAGCGTGACATTACAATGGTTATTAAAGTGGAGGAAGAATACAACTAGCATGAATATTAGTCATCTAGAGCAGTAATTAAATGAGGAAAAAACATCACCTTATAATGGCAGGGCAGGTGGAAAATTGAATTTTGTAATTATATGCAAACAGGGTTTTAAAGCTGACTGCTTAATCTTAAATGGTGCTGTTTAACTCATTGTGCTGTCATATAACCTGCATGAGGTGTAGTTGTATGAAGAATCTGATATTCCTTTTATCTATTTGAAGCCAGATAGGAAATTACTCTGTGTTTTAATGATGTTAATATAACTTTAGAGAACATTGGTCTTTTGGCAAAATATTCATTTTTGTATATGTATCACAGCTACTGTAAACAGGATTTCCTAACCTCCCCATAAGAATTTGTATGTGTAAATGCTGATGTTTTCTACTAAATTGTTACAAAATTCACAAATACTAATTTAGGTAGGTTGAAAAATAATTGTTTTATACAGTATAATTTCTATATTATGACCACAAGGGATGGTGTAAAATGATCCTAAAAAAAGATCTGGTCCTAATAGGTGAAGATATTTTGATAGACTCCAAATGAAATGGCAAGTAATGATTCTAAGCCTAATGCAAAATTGTTACCTACAATTCTAAGCATGTACCTATCATGTCTCCTGCTTATGGCCATTGATTGTGTATCAGTGCTGCTCATACATTGAAAATTACATGAAGCACTGAGGTAGCCATGACAATGATAACCTGTTTCTATGGTGATAAAAAGACCTATTGGAACTGCCGGAGCCTGCTATATAGTGATAATCACTGTCCTCATTTCATTTTAATTTAATTTTGAAATAATATTCAATGTAAGGAAGTAAATCAAACTTCTTCATTGTATTCCTGTACAAATATGGCAAATTGCTAAATTTGCACCTTTCTGTTTGAGGTTACGATCACATCCTTGACTAATTGGTGGCTGGTATGTAATTGTAGGAGACTTTCAAAATGGCTGTAGACAAGACTTATAAAAATGTGGTTGTTATGGACTTTATTTTGAGTAGGACACAGTTTAGTCATTTCTAATGTGTCAGTCAGATCATTTGATTTGCTAAACATTTAAAGATCAAATACTGTTTTTGTTTATTTAGTTTTTTTGGATTCTGTATATCACCTTAGTTCAGGAGCTGCTCTTCAGTTCTAGTCGCTTGTTATAGATGCATGTAACTTGGATCAAAGTGTATTTACAGAAGAGTCAACACATCCAGTGATCTGCCACTTTGGTTCAAGTTTTCTTATTTTGCTGGCTGATCTAGATGGTGCTTTCACTTACTTATACAGTATAAAGACTTTTTGTCTGATCTAGTCTCTGCTGCTGATCTAGTCCATGTCAGTGAAGAAACACAAATGTTGATCATATCAGCATTTTACATCAAAAGGACATGTGGTAAACAAAAATATAAAGGTATATTGATATGCAGGTAAATGTTGTTCATGCTAGGGAGCTTTGAGTTTAAAAGTTTTTGCAAAGAGTACCCATTGACCGTTAACTTTTATTTATTAGTACAGATTTGAAAAATACAGGTGTGCTGCAGTCAATTATCTGGTACAGGTTAACTTACCACCTATGAGACTAGAGTGTGGCACTCATTACACTTCTTTAACTATGGAATTATATTTTTGAAAAACAGAAAATGCTGACATCCAAACTATTCAATTTAGTGTGAATGTTAATGTTTGTACTGTATCTCAGCGCTTGGGGTTGTTCTTGTGGGAAGGTATATATCTCCCTCAGTTAATCACTTTACCTGCAAGTCTTTTTTTAGAGCACTGCCTCCAGCTTGTATAGATACCAAGCAGATACAACAGAGACGCAATGATCCCTGCCAGAATCCTTCAAGCTGAGGGACGAAAGCAAGAGAGTGAAAGATGACGTCTGTCACATGAGTCTTCCAACTAAGGTGGACTCAAGGGGAATACTTGTTTTACCACAGAGATTCTTTCCGAATAAGCCTAGAAAATGACACAGCTCCTTTCATACGGTTAAGAAAAGTAACTTAACTAGCAGGTTTTGAGTAAGAGATGTGATGTTCATTTGTTGGAATAAAATTTAAGCATATAGAAGATCAGGTGATCTTCTTTTAAATACTTCGGTTCTTTAAATGTTTAAAATAAACAAAGTAATTTGGGCAGTCTCCCAAAGAACACAGCATAAACTGGTGCATGGGAAAAAGCGACTACAGAAGGGAAATACAGTACATCAATTGCTATCTTGATAAACTGGATTAAAATGCTAAGGCATAATACAAGAACAAGCAAACAGCTAAAATAAAAGAAAAATGTATCTTCAAAAAATGATAGGCAGACCTACTGATAGCCCACTATCACATATAACTATCTTCTGAGTACAAGTCATTTTACTGGATCATATCCAGGACGCACCACACATACTGTAGACACAATAAGCAGTCTTGTATTATAGAGATACAAACAGGAAGATCTTCCTTGTACCTTATTCATTCTAACTGAAAAGGAAATATCATCTTGTCTACATATTTTGTACTCAATTCTCCATGCAGTGAATAAGATGGAATGAAGAACTTGTTATACTGCTACCGTTCCTACCAGTTGGCACAAAATACACCTTTTTGATTGCAATACTAAAACATGTCCTTAAATGCTATACAATGCTCTTCAATATGGTGTGCAATTTCATATTCACGGCCTCGACAGACTGTAACAAATACTGTAAACCTGTCATAGTGTAAAACAAATTTGGTTTCCCTGTGTTTTGATTTACTTGCTGGGCAGCTAGCTGCTTGGGGGTGTATTTTAATGATTTAAACAGGGACAGACTTTACATCACAACTTGGTGTGGGTATGGACTATCGCTGGTATCGTTACTAAAGTATCCTTCTTGTTTACATTCACTTTTTGTGTATTTTTTTTTTTTCTGTTTCAGTCATCGCATCCTGGTGATTTTTCAATTTAATTTAATTTGTTTTTTAACTCAGATGTTTAATGATCACTGTGGCCTCTCCAACCTATCTTCTGTGCAAGTACAGATGGTACACCAGTTACATATACAGTCTGGTGTACTAAATGGTATTGAAGATTAAACATCATTCTGAGAACTCCATTAAGATCATAAGGGTGTGACTAAACGAGAAAATGGAAGTCCATCTAAAAAACATGCAAGATTTAGCATAACACTGGTATATCATCCAATATACCAAGTCAATCTTTTGAGGACATTCTACTGTAGTGTTAGTAAGGATTCCATAGAACACTCACAGTTAAAGGGTGGCAGTTTTTTAAGCTGCCATTATTTAGATATTTAAAGTAGACCCCTTGTTGTGATACATAAAGAAAACTATATCTGTCCTTTATCCAGCTCATTTATTGAACCTGTTGCCATGCCTGCTGTATTAACTATGTATATGTATGTTTTGTAGGCACACCTTAGTAGTAAATATAGGAAATAAAACATTTCAGCTTGTGTTTGTTTTTTTTTCTCCTTTCTTTACTATTATAGTTTATGTTATTTTGACAAATAAATTTATATTCCGTGATAATTTATATATAAATATATATCTATATATATACTATATATATATAATAGATATATATATATATATATCTATATATATATCTATATATATATATATATATATAATATTACGTGGTTTACACGTTTACATCATCATATACATGTAGAGAGAATCCCACTTAATTAAGTTAATACACTCATTACACTACAGACGGCCTTCCACCAAAATAGAACTTACCGACGAGACAATTTTGCTTCAGTTTCGTGGTGATATAATCACCTTGGAAATCCACACAAAATGCTTGGCTCCTGAGGTAGGCATTCTAATGAGAGTGGAGCGCATTATGCAAAGTAATTATAGACTGAATAAAGAAAAACTGAGTAAGTGTAGAGTCTGCAAAGCACTTACCGGTAATAGTTCAGCAACAGCATTCAGTTGGATGTGCCAATAGATGGTTCTGAATTTGTGATTCTTGCTTTTACAGATTTAATAACTCATGTACTCATTGTGCTTGGAGGAATGTTGGGAGTGATTATTGGCTGTGTTTGGCAGTGAAATAAACAAGACTAGAATGAATTAATGCACACATTTGTTTGGACCCTTTATTTCTACTTTGTACTCAGGCCAATTGATATTTATGTACAACGTGATGTCAGATACCAGCTTTGACAGTGCAATTAGATAATTGTGTTACAAAATTGTAACAAGTAAAATTAAAATAATAAACTGAGAACATCAGGTATCAAGCTTGCCCTTCTTTTCCTGTGGTATATATATCGATTAACAGATTAATCTGACTGATTAATGAACTACAGATTGTTTTATTTTTTTTAGAATTTAAGTCTTGCATTAAAAGTTCATTCTGGGTAGAGAGAAATGTGTGCTGCTATTTAGGGAAGTGCTGATTTGAAGCTTGCGCTCTCTCCCTGGAAGTGGTAGGACACGATGCTTTTAAGATCATATAAAAAGGTGTTCAAGTTGTGCAAAAAGCATAATTGTTGTCTTGTTTTGTACAAGGATTGCTGATAGTGAGCTATGGATGTATATACGTATTTGGAACTGGAATGTTTATCTATGTTGACTTAAAAGATTGGCTAGTTGTTAAATAGTACACATATAACTGTACTGCTCTGGCCCTTGGGGTTTGCGTGACTGAGTTAACAGGTCCATAAATTAAAATTAAAATGTTTTTAAAAAGACCAAATTCCCATTGGGCTTATTATTATTTTTTTAGATTCTATTGATTTAAGTATTACTATGCAGGACAGCCGCTATACGAGTGTTACCTTTAATTAATTTTAGAGTAAATGGAAGGTTAGTTGCACTGTACTTAACAGTTTATATTCTTTATGATATGTGTAGAAGTTATGGAAATACATACAATACCAGCATTTATTCAACACTGCTATTCTGTCAAATGCATGTACTGTAATAAATAATCCAACTACAATGTAGTTACAGCATAGTTGTACTTTGCTAGTAAGCAAACTGTACATTTTGATTTTATTTCTTAGTTTTGATTCAAGCAGACATTTATAGATGTTGCATGTTGCTTTCAATGGACTGTATAAATGTAATCCTTTTGTAAAAGTCCATGAACTGCAACCATAGGACCAACTCATATGTTTTTCCAAAAGTGTGCTGTGTCCTTTTAGCCTAGGGGGGATTGTAGGATGAGCTCTAGTAAGTAGTATCTACCTATTTTTCAAAGTGAGAAATGGTCTATTGAGTAGCTGAGAACTCCATTGGGGATCTCTTTTTGTTATTGCTTGGCTTCACCAGGTTATCCGATGCCCGCTTGATTTATAACAGTGCATGAACAATAGAGGCGTGACAATGATGGCAGTCTCCTTTCCTTCCTGCATACAAACACAGTTCTTTTTTTGCTGCATTAGTATTTAATTAATTTAAGGTCAGCATATTCCAGAGTTAATGGGCTACATTAAGAGGAAAGTTTCTCTCCATCATTTATTTTGTATATAAAGCTGCCCTTGTTTCTTGAGTATGTCTTTCAGCTAATTAATTCAGGATATGATGGAATATTAGCCTTCATTCATAAGTCATACATGTAACATATTTATACTTTAATCAGTGTTGGCCATTTTGGTTTTACTTGTCTATGTATTATTAAGTAGGATAGTTAGATTTCTTATACAAAGTTATATTCAAAATGCTATATAATTTATATGCCATTTAAAGACACTTTTTATAGGGGTGGGCATTAAGCACATTGACACTGCAATCACCTTGAGAATATGTACACCGTTTGGTATTAAATGATTGTTGACATGTTTGTACAATAGAGGGTCTTGGTCAGCTGTTTATGAAGGTGTGAATGCTGGATTTTAAACAACTATGTCAAAAGTGGATGGACGCTGGACAACAGTGTTTCAGTGCAATGTAAAAATGATGTTAGGCAGTAACCTACTGCCTTATAATAGAAGCACAGAGGCATAGCACATTCATACATATTGTTTGCTTGTTTTATGGGCTTTTTTATAGTAGTGTTTATTCTGAAAGTTAAAAGTAGACATTCTTCTCCTCCAGGAACATTCAAATTACATTTCTCCTGCTTTTACAGTTGACATGTGAGAACATGGTTCTTCAACAAAAATTACAGCCTGTTAATTGATCTTTTGAATTCTAATTCAAAACAAAACAAACACACATGTGTTTGGACACCAGTACATATACTTCACAGGGGGGTTCATCCCTAGCGGGGGGTAATAAGTAATCTTCAAACATAATAGAGAGATGTTTAGGTAGCTGCAGTGGTTTGTAGGAAAAGGGAGTCTTTCTCAAACAGTAAAGTATTAATAAAATGTATGATACATTGTAGAATTGTATACTGTCAAAAAGCCTAGTGATAACAATAGAAACGTTATGACATTTCCCTGAATAAAATATATTATTTCATCCTTGCTAGGAGGCAGAATTCTTATTACATTTTTACAGATCTACATAATGTAGAAATTAAATAAAATCCTCATTGTCAGGTTGAAAAATGTACTACCTGTGTCTAGAACATATTATCCACAGAACAACAACACTAAGCAATGTTTGGATTTCTTCAGGCTCCAATCAATTTTCATGAGCTTAGACTTACGGGAAAACATATCATACCACAAGTAAAGAAAGTTTGTGAGTAAAGAAAATAAATATTTGCTTTCTAGTGTTTTCTAATGGTGTTTACAGATCCATAATTATAACTTTAGTTTATCCTAGCCAGCATTTAAGGTCAGTCAATAGAATTTGTATAGAGTAGCCTTGAAATTAGAAAATAGTTGGTGTGTAGTACAGGAGAGAGAATAGAAATCATTTAAAAGAAAGATACATTTTCTCCTTTTATGTCCAGCTGCTTTTTGGCTGCTGCACGGAGAAACAGACCACCCATTCTGGTGAAGTAATCGCTTCTAAAGGTTTGTTCATTATTTGGGTTATTGATTTTCTCTCCAGTTGCGCAGCTAGCACTTTCTAACATTGACTAGATTTGTATGTGTATCATTGCTGCCATTGTTGTATAATCTATATTGAACTGTGATATGAGTGTGCTGGTATTTTCAAAGACTCACCAGGCATCTATCAGTGGCAGCAACATAACAATACACGTTATCTTATTTATTGTTAAAATATTGCTTGTGCGTTTTCACAGTAATGAAATTGCAATTAGCAACACATGGTATGGATTTGTAATCAGGAAACTAGGAAAGTTTTTTTTCACAGTGGTTTAATTTATTATTATGTATCAGGTAATAATGACCCCATCTGACCTAAGTTGCTGTATAAAAAGAGAGTGCGAGATTCAGGTGGGGTCTTAATACATGTAGAACATGAAGTGAACTTTATTGTATAACTGATAGTGTTATGAGTGGTTAAATAGTCTGCACCTGTGTCAATGTGAAGTCTGCTTTCTCTGCAAAAAAGCCATTGCTGCTGTTTTTATTAGAATTTAACACAACTCTACAAGCCAGTACATATCAATGTCTCCCCTGTCAGTCTGATTAGTACACTGTATAGTTCTCAATCGCCCAGTTTGAGAACTCTTTTTGTAAGCAATATTAGAATAAACTCTTCTTTTTAAAATTACAATTCCTAAACCTCTTGTTTAGGAAACATCTATGGCTATGTCAAGAAACACATTGTTTTGTATTTAGTTAGTTGACTTGGTTCATTGATCATGCAAACAGTGGCTATAAAAATAGGCATTGCCAAAACCATTAAGAATGTGCAGCATATAGTTAAAGGACGTTGCTTCTGGACATATTGAATTCTATGAGCATATAGTGAAGACTGTCGTCTGGGGCTATGTAATACCAAGACAAACCTGATAGAAATAAAATGCTGAGATGCATAACACATAACCATTTAGTACCATTGTTATTTTTTATTTCAAATTTTTATTGAGGTCTCAATCCCTCCTACTGTAGCCACAGTTCTGTCATTATTATTATTATTATTATTATTATTATTATTATTATTATTATTATTATTATTATTATTATTATTATTTTAATGCAATAAAGCATCAGTGAGAGACTCACAAAAGATAATCCAACTGCTGTTCAAGGTATTACAAGAATTCACCAATAACATAATTTAGAACTCCTACAGTCTGGCTTTTTTATTCTGTTTAACTAAGTACCGTATTGTAGTGGAAATGGTTGTTTTCCAATGGCTTTGCAGTGCATTATGGCACCGTGATAAGTTTGCAATTGCTTCTGAGGCACAGTGACAGATGGACAGTTAGCGTTAGGGCCTTTGGTGCCTGAGATCAAGACATGATCTTCTTTGAAGCGTTGTGCGTGTGCACTGTTTGATTTAGAGAAGCAGGGCCCAGCAGCCACACTGGTTTAAAGGGGAAATGTAATATCCACCTCACTTCTTAGACTCCTATTCCCTGTTCAGACTCAGTAAATCTGCCTTGCACTTGTAATTAACCGTTCAATCATGAGTTTATCAACTAGCTTTGTTCGTTGCACCTATTTTAATTACTTGGGGAAAATATAAGGGTGATGTTATCTTGCATAGTCATTTTAAATGTTTCTAAATACTCTGAACAATAGTAAAATTAATCATGTACTTTTTTTAAAAAGAAATATACTCATAAAATATCAATGGTATGACATAATACATGTAGGCTTGACAATGAAAAAATGTGTGGTTTATATTGATTTATTTAATTAACTAAATTAAATCAGTAGAACAAAAAGGACTGGCTTAAAAAAAAAAAAAACTGTTTGATAATTTGATAAAACTGTTGATAATAGTGCTCTGTAAGAGCCACTCTTGGGATTTACAGAAATTGGTCTCTAGGTTTCATTAATTTACAAGTAAAACAATTAAGCCTAAGTGAAGTGTTCCAAGTAAACAGGTGCCTGAAATAAAGACACTTTCTACCATTTGGTTTGCTTTCATTTTGAAATTATGGGCAAACTGTGGTTATAAATGGAAAATCTTAGCCCTTAGAGAGAATGTATTGGATATATTAAAGTCTCATTCCATGATGATAATATTCTCCCTGTCTGTAACGCTGAGTCTGCAGTTATAAGTAACATCAACAAACATACTTGAAAAGTACATTGTTGGGAATCTAAACAGACATACTGTACTTGCACCAGTGTTTCGTTTCACCTGTAATCATTGAGTGACAATGGAGGCTCACATACTGATGTTGATATTTCAGAGAATACCTTGCGGGAACCTGCAGGCTATTCTGTAAATGGTTTTAAAAAATATTGGGATCTGTTTTCAAAAGAAATAACACTAAAGAAATAACATCATATAGAAATAATAATCAGTATCTTTCATCTGAAACCCATTTACCTATTTTTTTTTGTTAATTTATGTACTTTAAACATTTCAGAGTTCAAGGTTTTTATTTTAAGATTTCAAATTGTTTTTAAAATTCCAAAATGTATACAGCATGCTTTGTTTTTTTCTAATTGGATTTTGAAGAACAAGTAGCTCACAAAGCAGGAAGGATGAAAAGATTTTCTATTAAAATATTCCCTTGTCAATTCTATTTTACCACTGCCAGGATACTGTAAGTATAAAATTTTTTATTGTCAAAGCATGAACTGGCTGCCTGGAAAGAGAGTCAAAGCTTTTAGTCCTGCCTTTTTCCCCTCCCCTTGAATAAAAGCAGCCTGTCCCTCTGCAGTGCATTTCAGCCTCACTGATTTGCTCTCCAGACTATGCACATTTGCATAGACTGGCCCATTTGTGATTTTGGTAGCTTCCCATCCCCTTTACTTAGTTTCACCTGGGCTTCAGAGTTCCAACCTCTCTGTTTGTTGAGCTTTTGGTGCCTTGTGGTTCTTGTGGAGCATTACAGAGACAATGACAATCCAGAGTTTGCAGGGTTAATGAGCCAGGCTGATCGCTGCTTAGATCTCTGGAAAGAAAAAGGCAGAATCATTTACTCTGCATTGCAACACTTGGGGAGAGCAACAACCAAAGTGTAGGGACTTCTCTGGGCTTTTATTTATTTTTTTGATGTTGTTGGGGAGAACAGGTTGGTCTCGGCAGGAGCATGAATAACATTTTAGGTCACAATCCTCTTACAGCTGAGTAACTCTCATCTCATCAGAGCTTGTGAGTGATAACGAGCCTGTGGTTTTGGCATGTGCAGCTGTAATACTTACACTCTGGGGTGCCACATCAAAGAGCCAGACTCCTTATTCGCTTAAGAGAAAACAAAATCTTGGTTGTGGAGATAATAACTCGGACGACATTGGTCAGGTTCTGGTTGCAAAGGGGTGGACGAGCTACTATGGGTTTTTCACCATCATGAACCTTGTCTCTCAGTTGGAAATTACTGAGCTGAGTGTCTGTAGGTTTACTGGGGTTTGATCATGCACCTGAGCAGCATTGTGCCAACTGGCTTTTGGAATAAAAGCCACCCGTTCTGCTGTAGTTGGACATCCTGGATCTGGTCGCTGACTTTGGGATGTATTGTCGGCTCAGCGTGGAGTTCTACGGACTCAGCTTCCCCTACTTCTGCTTCTTCCTCCTCTCCATATTTGCATCATGAACATCACTTTCATGGCAGCAAGCATCACTCTGTGCCAGTCGCAATTTATCGCTCCCCTGCCTCCCTCCGAGGTGGCCACGGTGGGTTTTTTTTTTTTTTTTATTAATTATCAATTTTGTTTGTCTGCTTCTTTCTGCCAGTCACTGTGATATTTTAGAGCATACTGTCATACCATTTCAGCAGGATATTTTGGGTCAGACAGTGAGCAAAGCACTAGCACTAATATCAGCTAATTGTAAAGTGACTTCTTCAAGGCCATGAGGTGAACTAACTGATTGGGGTTATTACATTTTTTAGAATATGAAAGCTGTTTGTGTTGTTCCACACTAATGCGATGGGAATTGGTTCAAACATGGAATGGATATTGTGAGAATGCAATATCCTTATCTTTAACAGTATCATTACTAGTAGTTCAATTACTGGAGATAAAGATTGCCTTTGATTCCTCCCGAGACCAATTATTAGGTATAATAGGTTTACATTTAATTCTATCAGTGCTACAGCAGTATAGAATGGCTATAAACATTTTGAAGCAAATGTATATTCCATGATGTTGAAGGGCTTGTGATTATTCATTTTTATGCATATGTTCTAGTTTTACAAGGGTTAACGCTGTAAGATTAAGATGGTCTTGGGAAGCTTTATTATAATTACAGTACCAGAAATCCAAGAGGAGACATATATAAAAAAATCACAGCTCATACAGTATATAACTGCCCATATCTTTGAAAAAACTGTGTAAGGCTTTTTAGTTTGTTGAACTAAGGCTTTTTAATCCTTGGTTATACTATATTTTCCCTTTATTTCCTTTCTACCAAAAACATTGAATGTATTATAAGATTTTTTTATTTTCGTATATATATTTTAATGGCATTATAATGGCATTATACCTTTTGTCTTTGCATTACTGGTAACCTCTAATCATATCTTACTAAAATTCTGCCACAACAGGCTGCACTTACACTAGCGATATTTTAATTATATATTCTGCCAAGAACTTGGATAATACTGAGACTATTTCTGCCTTACCAGTACATTTGAGTGTAGGATTCTGCAGTTTGATCATGCTTTGCCACTGTTTGATGCATTCTTATATAGCTCATTAGAATAAGAGCTTTCTTATTTTTTCTTTTTTTTCAATAAATATTTATTAGCTTGGAGAATGTATGATTCATTTCTAAATTTTAAATGCTTTTATGTATTAAGAAGGATAGTTGTGTTGTTAACCCTGCAGGTGCTGGGAAGAATTTGGAACATATCCTAATGTTTATAATCTAACCACAAAAAAAAGAAACCAATGAATAAAAATAAGAGAACAAATTAAGAACAGCAAACCCCATGCTGTTTAGATTTACTCAGTATTGACTATGCCTCAAAATTACCTTACCTTTTAATCAAAGAACCAAATCCCTTTTTTCAAGATAATTTAAGCTAGAATGAATAAAGCAATGCCATTTTTGCCATTTTTATCTAGCATCTAGAAAATTGTACAATACATAATTCCCATTCTTTAAAATGTTTAACTGAAATTAACTTATTTGTTGAATTGCATAGAACCCTTCTTGACAGATAAATATGTCACTTTGTTTAAATTGCATGTCCTATATGGATATCATGCTTGTTTTGTATTTAGCTTTGGAAACATGTGGAACTATTGTTATGCACACAATAATGATATATGTGGCTATTTGTTTAGTGCAATGTTACTGTGTGTATTTACCTCTGATAATACTCCAAATATTATCTAAAACAAAATATCAGGAATACATCTTGCTAAAATGTGAGATTAAAATTGGAATTTATTATGGCAATTTTGTGGCAACAAACTGACTTTCATACTATCCTGCTTTACAGGTTTCAAAAAATCCATATTCAATAAGTTTGCTGTAACTCGACTGAAACATTAATTTGTACTCAAAGTAAAAGCTAATTAAATGAAAGTATAAGCTTATCATTGAAGAAAACTGAATGGTGTGAGGGAATAGGTTAACAAGCACACTCCATTATTTTATTGAACTTGTGAAATTTTATTGCACTTGTGTAGTTTAGCCATTAGAGAGGATGTTCAATTCATCTTAGGCACTTCATCATTATAGATTTAGTAATTCCAATCCTTTACCACAAGCCTACCATTACGTCTTCAACCGCTGTCTTCATTCAATCTTTTTTTATGAGTACTTCAGAGCTTAGTTGTTCAAAAAGCTTGATTAAGTTTTCAAAAAAAAAAAAAAAAATACATGAAATTAAGTAACATACTGCCATTAAGTAATTGTGTGTTCATGGTGCTGACAAAAAAAAAAAAAAAAAAAATTAAGCTGAGATGAGTGACAGATATTTTTGCAACCAAAATGAGCTCTTTTACAGGAAATACCAAGTGGTTAATATTGGTATTGTTGTCCATGGTAATGTATGCAAAGAGATAAAAACTGAAGGCATTTAGCTTATGTCAGTATTATGTTGATAGTATTTAACTTTAAAGACTGGTATAGATTTAAAATCTGCATTCATTTATTCTGTGAGAATAGCTCTGTGTTACTCCATCTGAAAATAAATGACTGATATACTGTAAAAGAATGTAGGCAACCATAATGAGCCTTGTTTGGAGATTGTACTGCATTGCAATACAATGAAAACCCCATTCTAATGCAGTGCACATATATATTACGCCTTTATGTTTTGCTGTTTTAAGATTTGTGAAGAACATCTTTAGATGCACATACATATGGATCTTAATACTTTAACTCAGTTGCTCCTCCTTTTTTTCTGGTCTATGCCTTGTAATGTGTTGGATGTGTTAATCATTGTAACTATGCTTTACATTAATGTATGTTGACATTTGGTTAATGCTCACATATGGATTTGTTTTAGACCTAATTTGACGTGGCAGTACATGGTCATGAACTGTGCATTATAGAAAAGTTGCATTTGTAACTATTTAGGTATTTCAATTCAGTCACTTCAACATATTGAAAAATGACACTTTCCATACTTACTTTTACTGGACCTAACATGGAAAAACAAGGCTACAAATAGGAGTAGTATTTCCATAATATGATGTTAAAATAGTGGCTGTTGGTTATTTTAAAATACCGGTATATACTGATAATTGCAAAGTAATTAATCATCCATTTATATTGTTCTGAGACGGTAGGCATGTAACTGTTGAACTGATTTACGTGTTCCCTGCCTATTTTGTTCCCCAAAATGTCTGCTGTATAGCCAACATCAAAGTGTTTTGGCAGTAAGGCTGGTTTAATGTGTTTCATAAAAAGGAGCTTTAAACCTGCTGTGATTTAAAGCCTAGGGAATGGCCTCGTGTTTCAAATGCTTTGGCTCTCTGTTAATAAGCTGGTTTAGGTATTGTCAGTGTTGAGATAAAAAGGTTCTATGCTCTGGTGAACAAAGCCATGAAAAGTATATGATAGTTATGAAGATAAATGAAGATAACAGCACAGGTCATTTCTAGTTCTCTGCAAATGTTGTAGAAAAGACAAAAATATCTAGCGCAGAGATACCCTTCCTTTTTTCCCCACCCCAATTCATTTTTCTTGAGCCTAAAATGAAGTATTTCAAAATTTCAATGCGAGGCCTTGGTTTAAACAATGTTGAATTCAGGAGGTCTGATAGAGAAATATTTTAATTTTAAGTTTTGCGTGTTGTTATTAATAGATTTAAAACAAGCATGCATTTTAAAGTTTAATCAATGCTGCTTGAGAATGGGTCTTAAAAAGAGATGTCTTCTTAAATTTATAAACAAAATAATTAGCTTTGCTTTGCAGCATTAACAAGTGTAGTGAGCCGATAGCAGTGAATGAATAGAAACATCAATACATTTCCATTCAGTACTAAAGAATGAAATGCATAGAGAATAAACTATAGAGCAACATCCCAGTTTAGTGTGTATTGGCATTCAAAATACTGTAGGGCCCAACAGCACCTGTGTGTGTAGGTTTTCTTGTTTGTATCTTTCTTTGTTTCTAGTTATCATTTTTAATACATTGTTGGATTGCTCTGAACATGTATATACAGATTTACAATAACAGACAGCCCCCTTCTGTGTATAGTGTGCATGACTGAGCTGAGCTGTCTTGGGTAACATTCCTTGTATCATACACACCCCTTTTATATTACCCCATTAAATAGAACATAGTATAGAATACTGTGCACCTCGTTTATAATGTGCAACCAGTGTATAATGCACAGCAGTGAGAGAGACTTTTGTAAAAGGTTGCACCTTATTTTCTGAAAACTATGGTACTGAACAATTCCTTTCAAGTAGGTACAGCCAGATAATTGCTGATACTGGATGAATAAATTAATTCTTCTACAATAAATTAGATCACCACTCATTCCCTAGCAAAACTGACACCACCTCAAATGAGTTTGACCCATCGTTGGGCAGCAAAAAGATTACACAGCCAGGTCTACCACGGCAAAGTGACAGCGTCAGGCCTAATCTCAACTAATTCAAGATGAGTCTGGAGAGTGGGGAATAGTAATGCTGGATAGTATTCAGGGCATGTCCTGCCAAATACCTTACCCGTGAAGGTTATTTATTTCCTTTAATCTTTTCACTAATTCTGAAAAATAGAAATATTTTTTGTTGGGGTTGCTACAATCTAAGTGGAACTTGCAAATCATCATTCAACCCTATGTAATATGCATTCTTTCTAAATGCGAAATGATGTAGGGTAGCCTGGTTTTACACAAGTTATTTGGAAATTAATAAGCAATTTTTAACAGCGAATATCTCTAATGAGATTTCTCATTGGAAGTAATGTCGAGTTATACCAGCTTGTCCTGTGGCTGATGTTCTTTTAGATTGCTTGAACTACTGCCGTATAGTTTTCTGTGTGTTCACAACAGCGTTTTATCTCAAGTGTTGGCATCTCTCTTTCATGCACCTTGCAGAATACTGTATCCTTTGCCAAGCCTGTTTGAAGATATGTGAGAACTTACCTACTGTATTCTATCCTAATTTTCTTTTCTTTTCCAAAAAGAAATGTGTTAACACCTTTCGGTCTATTTAGGATGTGTTATTTGTTATTGTTGAACTTCCACAAAACCATGCTGTTATTTATAGATAACAGGCATGTTCTAGATCTAATCCCTTTCAATCCATATAGAAACTAAAATTATGATTATGCTTATTATGATAATTACGTTTTAATTATAAGCATGATTTAAATCCCCAATTCACATTAATCCAGTGCAACTGGTATTTTGTTGACTATCATGAAATATTAATGTTACTGCCATTTTCTTGTTACTCTTTCTTTTTTTTTGGGGGGGGGGGGGGGTGTATATGGTGCATTTCAGTATTTCTTACTATCTCAGTGGAGTTGTCATTCATTTCACTACAAGTGCATTACATTACATTGTATTTCATTAGGTTTTGTAGCTTCAGGTCTGTTGAGTTATATTTCACGTTATGAAACTCGCCATGTTGAGTTTCTTATTTTTCACATTCACAGTCCCTTTAGCAATGACTGGTATTACGCAGAGAGCAGGGGACACTGGTATTGACAGGGGACACTGATATTGACAGGTTTAAAGTAGATTCTGCTTAGAGGTCAAATATTGTACTTAGCACAGCTGAAAATAAAATGACAGCACAGCATCTGTTGGATGGAGGGCACATGGTTATCAAGTGTCTAAATTGTAGGAATCAATCAGTGCTTAGATATTTTTGTCCAAAAACAAGCTTTTGGAGATCCTTATCCAGTCAATGCGTTTGATTAATACAACCTTAGCTTTCCTGTCTTCAATATTTTTATGGCATACGGTAAGTAGGTAGCCTTGTAAGAATTGTGTAATCATATTAGTTGTGAAGTCACACTGTCCCCATTGTGAAGTTGGAAGTTAATACTGCCTAATCATGCAGATTAATCTAATAACAACAGACCTGCTTGTTTGAAACCAATTCACACTAGCACCAGCCACTCTCAGGGGAGGTCCTACAGTTCTGCCTTTACTAGAGCTACAATCTATCCTCTATTACATCCAGAATAATTACTTTCTCACGGAAGCCAGTTACACCTCTGAGCACCTTGATGAATTAAATGCGGATCAAAGAAAAGTTTAAGCCTATATCCCCAGGACAGATAGCTCCAACAACATGAATCACAGTGTTTAAATGATCCAGCTCTGTAACGAAATGAGAATAAATGAACAAAGTTAAGGGATCTCAGAATCCTGTAAGTTTACAATTTGGCATTATATGACAGGAAGTGCTTTTGCAAAAATAAAAAATAAAAAAATACAATTACAAAATAATAAAAAAACAACAACATTACAGACGATTTTCAATTAGCTTTCTGTACATAGTTGTTTCTTACAAAGTTGAGTTGCCTCAATGTTTAGTTTCTTTTTTGTTTTGTTTTCTTACTGCCTCCAATGTGCTTGTAAGACTACCTTTTTGAACACCGACCCCATTTTTTTTACAAGCTCTTTACAATCACTATGGACAACATCAAAACAGTCGCTGTAAGATATTTCCAGACAGACAGACAGCCTCCATATACCCCCAGATATATGATACACATTTATTCAAGAAGGACAATGTATAACTACAAGCAGCATCTCAGTGCATCTTCTATAATTATTGCCTAAACAGAAAAGTCAAGAAGTAAAACATAGTGCAGTAGTTGAGATGAGTTAGAGTGCTGCAAGCAGACACTGCTGAACATTTCCCAAACTCCCACTGGTGGGAAATAGGATTGACGTCATCTACTGCATCAGTCTTACAAATGAAGACTCTCTAACATGTGAAGTTTGTTGAATACATGTCAGTTGTTTATGATACTTGTGTAGACTACTAATTAGATGGAGAGATATCTGAACTGGCACACCTGCAGTATGCTAATTATTTTGGAATACTATATTAAAGCAGCATCTAATTTAGCAAAACATATTGAACAAAATTATAATTTTGCTGTGTCTATGAAATAGGCACCTGCATACTGGAGGATTCTTCACTGAAACAATGTTTCTTGCTGTGATAGGTACTGTTAGAAGTGAAAATATCCAGGTGCTTGTATTAATGTTAAATCAGCAGGTTTTATTTGTAAGAAGAGCAGTGCTCCTGAAGCCATGATTCTTTAAAGTACCTCTAGCTTTTAGAAATCTAGTACACTGTTCTTAAGTTGTCTTCAGACTCTTCAGCATAATAGTTACACACTTCATTACCATTTGTTCAATATTTGAGCTTCAGAGCATTGTATGCATAATTGAACATTGATGTATTCCAACTAAGCGAAAGGTATTATGTGCTCCTTCAGATGTTACACTTTAAATATTGAACTTCCAAAGCTAATGCTGTTTATATAATACATCAAGACGTTTTTATTTGCTTGCTTGTAGAACATGGTGACCTTTTTTCTTTCTCATATTTTAAAATTCCAAAACATTAGCCATCTACTATATTGTATTTGTAATATTCTAGAATTCTGCCGTTTTACAAATCTATGACGTAATTGTATGGCATTACACTGGCATTACCTACAGTGTCTCTTCAAGACTGATGGGCCTCAGCTAGTTTTGTGCATCGAAATGTACTTTTCCAAATTACTTTTTTTATGTTGAAAGTCATTTTAATAGAATAGCACTCCTAAACAGAGTTGTTGAAATAAAATAATATAATGCTGTACTCTTAACATATCGGGATATGACAGTGTTATACCGGCATAGATTGCATAATTTCGTGCTGTGTGAATGAGTAATTTAAAGAATTTTTTACGTCTCTGAGATGGCTCAGTAGCGGCATTTGTATGTGAAAGTGGTATCAGACATTTCAACAATTCTTTAAAATACCCATTCACACAGCACGAAATTACACAGCCAAAGGGATCATGCGAGTACAACTTTCAAACCTGTCAGTCAACAGATTGTTTGCATGGCAACGGCGATATGCCCATAAATCATTGCATCATGAGGAGGTTCAGAGACGCCATAAAATATGACGGCTATGTGACAGTATAAGCAATTCACACAGACCAAAATGCCGCATCAGTGCCGGTTCTGAGCCATCATAAGTCATCTGTGTTAACGGGGTATATGATTCTTGTGTTCTTAAAGGTTTCATTTTGTACTCTTCATTATGAAGAAAAGAAAAACAGGCACATAGTCATTTTGCTTCAGAAAATAATCATCCACATGACTAGTTACATTACTATACATATTGCTCCATAACCCTTAGCGGTCCATTTATTCAGCGCTTGTCAGGCACGTCAGGTCCAATTTATTTTCATACTTGCTGTTTATTTTACATGTGCTGTTTAAAATATTTTTTTTTTCCACAGTAAAACAGGTTTAAAAAGCACTGCATAGCAAAAGATACTCAGTACTGTATCTCCAGCCAAGCCCCACCTTTTGTTCGCTGTATTTTTCTCATACCTCTTCATAGTCGTACATTCTGATAAATCCTCTCCTGATCACTCGTTTTATCACCAAACTCCTCAATAATGTGATCCAAGTCATTATTTTATTACTATAACAACTCAAAAAGCTCTGCAAATGCCTGTGATATTCCTTGAGCTCTGGATGCAGAAGCAGTGTCCGTGTTATCAATGTGGTGCAGGGGGGCTATCTGTATTGCTCAGATATGTTTTGGCTTCTCTCGGCTCCTATCGGCCTCACTCGGCCATTGAAAGATTTCCTCGGCTTTTTCCAGAGGAAAAACGACTAGAGACCTGTGCTTGACGTCTTTTTCATGATGTCGGACTGGAAATGGAAAATTGTATTGTCGAACCTGGTCCAACATAGGACTGCAAAGGGTTAAACAGAAGAAATTAGACATGAATCATACACTGTCCTACATGGCAAGGATCTTGGTTTGGACTATCATATTTCATGAGCAGTTTCAGTGGTACTTAAACACCACTCATTTGTTTTATAAAACACTCTTAATTATGCATACGGGGATGGGGGTGGTATTATAGCAATTTTCCAGCTTTGTGTTTTGTTTCTTGCTTATTAATGGGAAGAGGTACAGGGTTTAGTTACAGTACCATTTTATTTGCAGTTACACCATCACTGCCAACTATGTGTCGTACAAATATTAGTACATTAGTTTATCACAGTGTGTCATTTTAACCCTTGGCTTCACCAATGTGGAACACCAATGACCAATGCAGTTAATTGTTGGGTCAAGATGTATGATGATGACAATAAGTACTGTACAATAAATATTATTTTGGCATTTATTTATTTACACATGCTAAACAGCAGTTTTCTTTCTTTTTTCCATTTTTTGTTCTTGTTTACTGTTTACGGCCTGCTTTTAACATTATGTAAAATGATGTGATTGCCATTGTGGGATTCAAATATGACTTGCTGTCCCTTTACTTATAATCAGACCTTTTGGACAACCAAATACCGACAGAAAAAAAATTACATCAGTTTCTTCTCACGCACCAAGTAACGTCATGAGTGAATTATGCAAATCTTGTGGCAGTGACAGCATACAAACTGCCTCTGGAACAAAGGCGTTCAGTAAACTTTTTTTTTTTTTTTTTTAATATCATGTTCAGATGCTTCCCACACAGTGTGCATCATTTTGCAAAACCCTCCTTTCATGACTAATACTGTAGATACTAGAACAGGATTTGAATAAATTGTATGAATAGTCCATGCGTGATGCTACAAAATAGTCAAATTAATATGAGAAGTACATATCTAGGAAGGGTTAGGTTACCAACAGCCAAAAAAAACCCAGAAGGATCAGTTTCAAGTTATTGTTTATGAGGGTTAAAAAAAAACTGGTGTTAAGATCTTTACAAGGGCTTGTTTTTTCAAAAGATAATGACTTGATTAATTTTTGTTTCTAATTAGCACCACTCTAAAGCACTGCCCATACTACTATATAACATAATTATTTATTTATGTATTTATTTATTTATTTTTGCATGGTTACTGCTCCCACAGATGGCATTGCAACCACACAAACATAAAATGTCATAAAATTCATAAAATTAAAATATTTGAAGACTCTATTATCTTATGTAATGCAGGGTTTCTCAAAATAATTTCAACTTGTTTCATTAATTTTGATCCACACTGTTTCTAGTCACTTTGGAGATAACATAGAATGTGCACTGCTTCCCTTTATAATCTTAAAAACAAGTGATAACAGGTTTTCTGTTCCTTAGCTCTTTAGAGCCTGTTTAAATAAAATATTTAAGTGCTGGGCTCTTTATAAGAAGACATTACTCAAGGCCTTTTCATTTCATTGACCAATTATTAAAATCTTTCTTACAGTATGTCATTTAAGATATTTAAATGTCTTTCAATATTTTATTCATTTCCACATTGCCGCAGCAAAGTCACTTCACCAGAACTTATGAAACAGCTTGATGCAAAAGACCCTGTATTGCTGTGCAACTTTTTCAAATAAGGGGTTGATTATATCAGATCTGCTCCATACCGAGTGAACTGCATGCTGCTGTTGCAAACTTGATAATTAATGGAGTGTTGCTTCAGAGCACACTGAGTTATTGAGAAACAATGTTTCACATTACAGTAACAGAGTTATCTAAAATCTACATTCATCTCCTTACCAGCTCGAAACATCTATTGTACATACTCAAAGCCACCTTCCAGGGCTGCTTTGGAAACACATCCGCAGCAGATTAAGATAACTTTACATGTTGAGGCACTGAATGATGGACCACAATATTTAAGGCCATCGATTTTATCTACATTTTTACTTGCATCACAGATCATAAGTAGACTTTAGCAAAAGCTTCAAAATCACTGGTAAATATGTTTTTCCTAGATGGTGTTGGGGTGCCTTTTTTCATGCTTTACATAAATATGGAGCTTAGATTTGTTGATATTCAAATGCTGTAGTATACACAGATGTACCTGTGAATACCTCATGCATCTTTTCCTGAATAAATCTGTTTTAATGTATTTGTCTTATTTAACTAACCCACATTGGCACGCTTGTTTAATAGCTCAAAGCACATTGTAATCCCTCAAAAGACCTTACCATCTGAAGAATGCCATATGACTTTATAATCAAGTGCCAATCTTTCCGGCAGCTCCACCCCATGTACAATGCAGAGCAGACAATGCTGCGGTTACATTCTGCTTTGAAAATTAACAAGCTGTTGCTTTGCAGAGAGTGCATTCTGCTGTAGAACAGTACACTCTTGCATGCATGAACCTTTGGATGTGAGACAAATTCCAATGCCCTTGTTATACCCCATTAAGCAGGGCTGCCTAATGTTCACCTGGTTGATTGAGTCATAACTATATCATTTGCTGAAGGTTTCATGCTTACAGACCTAATGTGACTGTATAATATATATGCAACCTGCAGTTCTTCATGGGCAACTATGCTAAAAATCCTAGTGTACACTTACTGATGTCATTACTGTAAAGAAAAGAAAATAAACAGTAAGCATGCTATTCCCAAAACATGAGTTTCTGTGGTAGCTTCTTTATTTAATCTGCATAGAACAATACAAATAAACTACCAGAAAACTGTAGTATTTATATTTAAAATGGAGTTGGCAGAGGACAGGACTCCAGCCCACGCTGTTGTCTGTAAGCATGCTGCGCTTGTGTTTCTCAAATTTAGCCACCAGCACATGTACTCACATCTTTACTTAAACCATTCACAAGGATTTCAGTGCAACTGACTCACTGAAAACAAGACAGGGAATCACCACAATTAAAAAAAAAAAAATCACTTACTGATGTCTGAAACTGTATTTTGTAGCCTTGTCTTCATAAAGAAGTACACAGTCAACATTTTTGTTTGGGAAATGTAATCTAGAACAGCATTTGCCATTCATTTATATTGGAGTAGGCAGTCCCATCACATCCACATAGCTCTAGTAACACATTAAATACCTATAATATCTCATTGATAATACTAGTTGTGCCCAGTCCTCTTGTCTGAATTTCAGAACTTGGCATCATTTTCTAAAAACACACTACAAGGTTTAGTAATATTTTTTTTGGTCAGATTCATATTACTCTATGTAGATGTACGTTTTCTATATAATATAATTTTTAATGGCAGTAATTTTCTTTCTTTATGAAACTGATTATTAGTACAATATTACCATATTGAATGTATAAAAATAAGATATCATTCTGTTAAAAAGTTTTCCACAAAATGAATAAAAACCTTTGATCTGTTGATATCCAAATACATTGTGATAATTAACATGCCCTTTTTCTGCAAACGTAGACCATTGTTTTACAACTGACATGATAGAGTGTGTTTGAAAGAGTCACAAGGGGGGAAAATCAATTGGAATAATTAATATAAATGAAGTTGCACATCTGCGGGTCACTTGACATACTTTCCCATTCTCATGCTATTTGCAGTCAGCAGGGTGTCCGTGAAGGACTGTTGCTTATTTAAGGTTCTTGTATTTAAAAAAAAAGAAAAAAGAAAAAAAAGAAACTCTGTTTTGAGGTTACTGACTGGTTAAACAAGATGACCACTTAGTTATGGGAACAATAGATAGAGGTTATATTCTATAATCAAAAACAATTATAATCATGGATTGCAAACCTAGTGCGGTGATGCTAATCTATGCAATGCCTTCGCTATTTAAATGAGGCAAAGTTGACATTCATTGCATGTTATTGTACTTTGATTAGTGAGTCAGTTGCCACAATATGTTTATGCCTTCAAAAGAAACATCCCACATGCAGTGGAAAACAGGGTTTGAGTTTGGGATTTGGAAAAAAAACAAAATTCATTTATGGGTAACACGAATGGCCTCAAATTCATATGAATTTACATAGAGTTAAAGAGTCACGGGTGTCTTGTTAATTTTGTAAGGATTTTCTAGTCCTGAATACAATTTTAAAAAGGCCACCAATTCATAATGAAGTAGAAAACCACAGGACTAGAAAGTGATGCATTACATTGCATCGGAATTTGCAGCCATTGTTTTAAAATATAACACATTTGGGTAAACAAAAAGCAACAGTATAACGTGCTTATCTTAAAACAACAGTGCCTTCATTAGTACTTAGTTATATTGTAATTTGTTGGTCCCTTTATGAACCTTCAGTTGTTCTATTAGCTTGATATTGTACTTGTAGGCTGACATGGACAATTTGTTATAATAATCCTTCCAAGAAGTTTGTAAGTCTGTAGTATACAGTAAAACACACACACATGATTTTTATCCCCCCATTTATCATTTTAACCAAGCAATTAATCAAGATTTATTGAATAAACATTACTCTTATGCTTCAAGTGTTGGGCTTAATAAGGGTATACTAGGTCGAAAAGTAAATTGAGATATTTGTTTGGAGCAAATGCAATTCATCATTTCAGTCTGAATCGGCTTTAGAGCAAATCACTGTCTTATGGAGAGATTGAAAGTGAGATTATATATTGAAAAAAAAGTACTTGCGTTACAAACTTCATATCCTGTTCTGACCATTTCACATGTTGTTCCAATGGCTTCAGGGCCTCTGCAGCAATAGAAAATGTAACATGATAATTATCCCTCTTGTATTCTGCTGTGAAAGATGTTGTTTTCCAGGTATTGTATGTGTGTTGATAATGGCTTTCCTAGCTGTAGGGATATGTGAATAAAAATATTCATTCTGACATTTGATCTTTAGCAAAGCAAGAATAAAATGGCTGCTCAAGGTGCTTTTACCTCTGCTGCCCGTTTCAGTGTTGAGCAAATGCGCACATTACTTGCGTTATGTTATTATCAAAGATAGTTTTCTAAATAAAATGAGAGCATAATCACCCCCCATGGATTCTTACAAAGTGGTATTATAGGGCTAATGTGTGTTGCCACTGTTTTATATTCATCTCTAGTTCTGGGACTCCTGTATAAATTGAAGAGTAAAACTATAGGTCTCACATTGAAACCCAGAGTAAACGGATTAGTCAAATTTAGGTTGAATTCTTCTATTGCAGGGACATTATCTGAAGCTTACTCATGGCTTTCTGTTGAATTGTGTAAAAGTTTAAATGTACTATAAGTTTACATTAAGTTCAAATCTCAAACAACAGTTTACCTTGCACCTGCTGTAATCAGCATATAAGAGAAAAATGTATTTTATTTTGTAGGAAATACATCAAAATGGCTCAATATTTTACTGTGTTTGACTGTTCCAAAGAGTATTGTAAAACAAATCCATTGGTTTTGAAATAAACGGTAGGAAGTAATGTACTTCATCTTAAGAGCAGTACAGTAAGGAAGATATATTTGTATCTAGGTCACTCTGGAACTTTCTTCTCCCAGCATAACAACCAGGCAAAAAGGTTTTATCTTAAATAGCTGTCCATTAAAGAAAAGTGGGACAACAATATGTACCTGGAATTGCACAATTGAGTAGCCACCAGCCCTTGCCAATGTCTAAGGCATTGTTTCGTATGGCTATAGTATGGCCTCTGGTTGTTTCCATTCAATACATCCATGTGCAGCCCTTTGTAACATGCAGGTTCCATTCCAAAGGATCCAAGCAGTATCCGTACTGAGATGAAATACTAGGTTATTTGGAAGGTTCTCACATCACGCACACCCCCATATTAAAAATAAACTCAGTTGACTATCAATGTCTTTACATGGAAAGCTTAAGGATACATTAGGTGGTAGTTAATTATTAACAGGTGAAAATGTGATATTTGTCAAGATTAAATGAGGAGTTATTATTTCTTGCCTTTAGCAAAATACCTTTAAAGTTTTAATTTGCCAATTCTCCACAAAAAAGTTGCTAAGCTAAGAACCCTTGGGCAATAATCTCTAACAGGTTGATTAAACGGGTTTACATCACTGAAATTCAATACATGCACTTTAATTAAAAGTGTTAAATTAATATTCAGAACAATCAGATTAAAACATTGTCACTAAAAGGACTCAAAACTCAATAGAGTGATAATATTATTAAATACCTTCCAGCCAAATACCAATAATGCTTGTTGTCAGAAGTAGTTTTCTTTTTGGATTGAATCAGTTTCTAGTGAAAACTGTGAAGTGGCAAAAGCTATGCCGGGAACAGACGGATCCCTCAGTATGAACTCAAAGCACATTTATGGCACTTATTGCCGCAATTAATGGTTATCTTAAAAAAAAAAAAAAAAAAAAAAAAAAAAAAAAAAAAAAGCAGCCCATTTCACTATTTGAAATTGAAGAGGGTGATTGTAGTTTTTGATTGCTTTATCTTTGCTGCAGGGGGTCAGACATGCAAAATATCAGTGATGTATTTATTTATTTAATAATAGTTTTACTTACTATGCAGTATTTTCTCGCTCTTTAATCGGATGCTATTCACTCTTAAAATATGTTAAAGTTATACACATTTTGGAAGCTGATGGACTGCAGTGATTTAATATGACCTATTTTGAGACATTTCAGATTTGTTTTTCTCGCAACCAACTTTTATTTCTGCATATCAATACATATATGCATATCAGTAGATCAGATATTTACATATGAAAGCAATAGCTTACTTTAACTTGGTGGTGGTTTTCATCACACTATCCATGGAAAAAAACAAGGTTTCGTTATACTGTTTTACTACTCCATCATTAGCCACCTCAAAACCGAAATATTTTTGGAAGTAATTGACTCTTCAGCTGCTGCGTGTAAATGCTGCCTCACAACCTAATACACCTCTAAAGCATCACGTGCTGTGTCATGCCGAATTTTGCGGTAATTTGAGATGTGTTTTGCTGTTTTAAAAGTACATCTCGTTTATAATATTGAAAATTAACATTTTAAAAATACATTAATGATAGCGGAAGTAATCACACGGACAAAATGCAATGAACCATTGACGTATGCGCATATCTCAAAATGATGCCAATAGTGCTTAATACAGCATGCAAATAGTCTTTGGAACCTAAACGCCAATCAAGGGAATAAAATGGTTAAATAAGCCCTTAGTGTGTGGTGTTTGCCTACGAGAGTGACCATGATTGATATGTATAGGGTTTGTTGTATCTTAATACAAAATACACTTGATTATACTGCATTTGTGTTTGTTGCAGTATTAGCAATAAAAAGTACGTATGGAAATTATTATCACTAAGTAGAGCATGTATAATATTATCTGAAATAATGTAAATATATGCTTAAAACTATACATCAAGATTCTTTTAAATATAACCCCCCACCCCCCCACAACACATTCTCCCATCACTTTTTTTTTTTTTTTTTTTATGAAATTGCTGAGATAGGAGCTTGACCGACTGTTTTTTCTGTATTCTCATGCAGAAAATTGCAAAACAATGATCTTTCTTGTAACTGTAAACACTGTATCTAAGCAGTATAGATTAGTGTGCTTTTATAATTCTTTACAGCACATTAATTTTCTTTACTGACACAGCACCAAGTGGTTTGAACGCTTACCGAAGAAAAAAGAATTGCAGCTTGCAGTGATCAAGGTAATAGAAAATGTGCCGAAACAAAATGTACTTTCTGAAGTGCTTCGACGCGCCTTGTTTCATGTTGAAGGTGCTTATCTTGAGCAATACATAATGGCAGAGAAGCAGCAGTCTTCTGGTAAAATTATTTATTTATAAAGAGACATAGATGCATTAGGAAAGTTTAGATGCGCTGGGATAGTTTCACAACAAAAGAGAAAGCATACACTTCACTATCTATCCAACACTGCTATGTGTGAATGATTTTAATCTTGATTAAAAAACAAAGTGGACCATAGCAAGTGAGTAGATGCAGGCCACACAACAGAACACAAGAAATGACCTTTAGAAGTGATTTATTCCTCTTCCATCTTCCTCCAAATAGGTCTATAGGGGTCTATATGATGGATGATGTCATAAATCCAGAGATTGAATGAATTTCGATTATCATTGTGGAACTAGGTATTATTCTTTTTAATATAGTTTTTATATATAAATTCTTGCTTCCCTTCACAGAAGATTTATTGAGTTATATCATTTATTTAATGACGTTTTGAATATTTGAACATTTGAACAGTTGGAAATTGCTTTAAAACACTGTTTGAATAGTCACGCCATTCATCAAGCTGATGAAAATGTAAACATAACATTGTTACGTGATACATTGCCATGCGACAAGAACTGATGAAAAGATGAAAAGTATATGTTTCTTTGCAGTCAAAAAATTCAAAAAATTACTAATACATATTCTGTGCTACAGCAGTAAAATATGTCACTTCATTTCATTCATGTCACTCAAAGACTTAGTGAACTGTTTAATCTATTATTAAAACTGCTTACAGAGGCTCAGCTGGAAGAAAACATTTCAGTTAGCCTCTAACTGATGAAACCCTTTTCCTCTAGATTAGGCGATTACAAATATCTATTGCTGACATTTTTCTCATTTAATGCACTTCAAAAGATACTTAAGTCATCATGGTATAATGGCTCATTTAAATAACAAATGTTTTTAGCGTGTGTTCCTTTAAAAGTAAATTTATTCTGTAAGAAAAAAAAAAAAATGTTCGAAAATAACTTAGCGGGAGAGGACCCAAATCCTCTCCAACTTAATGACACTGTGTCACCTGACTGCTAAAATAATGGTAAGATTCTCAAGCCTGCACCTCGATTCATTGCCATAGCTGTGCTATAGTCATCCTGCTGTGACATCTTTTTCTGAACTGATTCCACTTGAAACCACACTCTCCCAGTCTCCTGCCACTTCCCTTGTCGCGTTTGCATGAATTTGCATTCAAGTGGAATCGGTGAAAGAGCTGAAAGGGGAAAAAAGAAAGATCTATTTAAAAAATAAATAAATAAAAAATACAAGGCTACGTGCATGGCATCTCAGTTTATATCAAACGCACCAGCCCAATTCCGTTGTGCAATTCTTCTGGGGTATACTGTTAACTAAATGATAAATTAGTGACAAACTGTGTCTTTTTGTTATTTTTTGGTCAAGTCTATTGCGAATCCACATTGTCTGCTGATATTTTTGACTCAGGATTTAGTTCAGCTGGGATATGACCTGTATGCATGTAGAAATGTTAAAGCCCTGAGCTAAAGTCAAGTGAAGCCAGGTTGAGGTCTCTCGTATTGCACAAGGCCTGCACCACAGCTGCAGCAGAGGCCATGTTACTGCTGCTAACTGGTGCGGACGCAGCCAATCAGGTGTAAAATCAGTACCGCCACGGACGAAATGTGCAGTGACAGCTTTCATGCTTGGTAACCTCGCACAGCTCCTCCTGCTTGCTTCAAGAAGACAGCACGTTCATTTATCTCCATTCATTTTACAGAACGGGAAGTCTAAATGGTGGAATATACAAGAACTTGTCTTGGAAGTGATTGATTGTCTTATTGATAAAGGACTGTGCTGGGCTTTATGCAACTTTTCACCGAAACTGTCTGACATCATAAATTTGTTATGTCTTTTCAAGACTCATTAAATGTCCTGGTTTTACAAGGATGAATTTGAGGTCTCCTTTCAGTTGACATTATACTGAAGCTAGTTTGCTACTGTACAAACAAATAAACAAACAAACAAAGTAGAAGGATACATGACACATTTATTTAATTCCATATTTGTGTAAAAGTCTATCCAATTGGTCTGAACAGTGGTGGATCTAAATATGTCATTGTCTGAATCATTAAAAAGAGCCCTTTGTGAAAACAGTACCCATCTCTTCTGTGTACTTTAAAGTTAAATAAAGTTCAACAGTTGTTCCTGTTTTTAATATTAAAAAGTGGCTACATTTACTTTTACCACCATCTAGATCACTCAAATTGACCCTAATAGCAGTAATATCATAGAAAAGCCAATCTCCGTTTGCTGAGACAAGACTATGCTTTCTCCTCTGTCCTGTTAGCACCTTTAATTTATGGTCGCATCAATTGCTTTGTCAATGACTATCTAGATTTTTGACTGTTTACTTAAATTATTCCAGTAAACTATTTAAAGTTATGGATTGAAACATACATTTTACATTCATGTGGCATAAAATTTACGTTGGTACATTGTTAAGTAAACACTAAAAACTGAAAAATCCTTTGCAGTGCATTATATTTAGGGCTCCTGATTTTTTAATTTTTAAAAACCGATAGAACACCTCTGATACAAAAACAATTAAAACGGTGTGTAACCAATAAACACCGAAAAAACACTGGAAATGGTTACTCAATTAATCTTGACTTTACCCCTTTCCAATTAAAAAAAAAAAAAATACTACCTTACCCAGTGCAGCTGGGCAATGTCCCTCCTCCCTGACACCGATCTGAATACTTTAAACCCGCCCCAATTACTGAGTGGCAGCAAATTCCTGCAAGTTTCTATTGGAGACTCTGCTTGCAAGATTTAAAACGAGATAACAATTATAGTAGAAACTGATAATTGTTTGCAGGATTTAAAGCTATATTATAGTTAGATAGGAAGGATTTAAAACCAAATTGTAAATTGCAGTGAAATGTAAAAAATGCCTATATACCAAAAACCCCAGAAGAATGTGCCCATGACCATAAGGATTTCATTGAGGAAAACAAAAGGAAAGAAGGTACAACTTAAGTGTGCAAGTACTGTCAAATTACTATACATATTGTGACAGAAAAAAAACTTGGAAAGTAACCAAAAACAATAATTTCATACAGTATATAAAAAGCAAAGCCCCGATGATAGCTAAAAATAAGCACCAAAAACTTGAAATTATATTATTTCACATTTATAGTATGAAGGGTCAAGGTAAGCTTTGCAGTCAACTCCAGGATTCCTGTACGATATACTAACACATGTTGTTTCCATCTTAGGCAATGCTTTACTTAAATTTCTTTGCAGGTCTATATTTGTCAGTTAAAAAGTTAGAGACATATTCCATAAAGGGATACAATACAGCGACAAGAAATGTAAAGCATACAGTACATTTTTAAACTCCTTATCAGTTCAACTTAGTAGATCTTCAAAGGGAGTTACTTGAGTGACGAGTAGTAATAAGGTTACAGCCCAAGCCTCTGCACTGCACATTCATTGTTGCAAGTGCCTCATCAGATTCCGAGTGGCAGTCCCCACCTCTCTATAATTCAGCATTCTTTAAGAGTTCAGCTAATTATAGGGATCCAGAGAGATTTTTAATATGGACAGCTTCAAAACTTAAAAAAGATCACTCCGCTTTTTGCACTGCTTCTGTCATTTCTTTGTTAATATTTTACATTAGAACCGTCAACAGAGTTTATCATGGTGTATGCTCTTTTGGAAAGTACAGAGAAGCATTCAGTTGTACTGTATTATGTATTGTACCTACATGTAATGTTTGCAATATTCAACAGCTAGGGGCATGTCATTGTGTATGGAGCATCTTTTTAAAAGATACAATAAAAGATCATAATGATTTTACCAAGGAAGAAGCTGTTGTAAATTAGCAAACAGCATTGAAACAATGCTGCAAAAGTGAGCTGATGGGATCCTGTATACAACAGCCGGTTATTGGGTGTCACAACAGACCTGCAGTTCTGTATGTGGAAGGCATTTGTTATAGTAGCAAGAAGATTGTGTTAGTTTATTCAGGGATATTTTGGCTGTAAATCATTGTGTGCTGCCTTGGAGGGTGTATGGGAGTCATCTCTGGACAACCAAGTAATCTCCATTGTGTTTATCAGATGATAACTGCATTGACTATATGGACGGTTTTATCATTAAATGTAACTTGTCAAGATAAATCCACTGGTAAAGAGCATTGCTTTCACTACTATGTAGTAGTTATCACCGTCGTTTTGTCATACAGGCAACCCAATAGAATTGAACTTGAAGGATTCATAGTAACTTAGCATAAATAGAAGAGTCAGACTACCTTAACTGAACACATTGAGCCATTCAATAGATATCAATTGGATGTAAGAAATACTGATCTGCTTCTTTCAGTGGGGGTTATGTGCAAAAATGACTCTGAGAGTGACAGTCCTAGTTCAAACCTACATATAAAATCAGCCTTGCTTGTTTAAGTTCCTCACCATAGAACAGCATGCTTGCTGTTGTCACGCAAGCAAAGTACCAAAAAAGCACCTTCCTATGAAGTAAGAAAATTGACAGAACAGTGTGCAAAAATGAGAACATGACATACCCGCATCTGAGAACGTTTTTTGTCTTGCTGTCATTCTCTGTTGCTGATTTTATGATGATGTTTTTTGTTTTGTTTTTCTTTTGTTTGTTTGTTTATGCTTCTACTTTTTGATGTCTCACATACATTTCAGACATTATTGCTGATTTAAAGATAAGACGGCGCGTTAAGTCAATATTTTATGTCAGGTGCAAAAAGACTTTTGACAGCTTGTGAAGTCATTGTGTGGCACAGATATCTACGCTGAGATAACATGAAAACAAAATGTGTAATAATGCCAGGCCAGTTTATTTTTTATTACAGATTCTATCTGTAAGAAGATTCTAGTGGGGAAAACACTCTTAAGTACCTTTCCCCACCTTCCAACCCCTAACAATACATGTCCTTGCACCATTGCCACCTGGGCTGAGGGGTTTTGAAAGCTTTGCTGCCCATTTTCTATTTAAAATATGCTTTTCATACTGTATTTGTTGAATTGAACACTGAACACTGAACACTGAACACTGTTTTTGTTTAGGTTGTGTAAGGAGGTTGCTGTGATATTGTATGTCTTGTACATACACTATATAGCACTTAGCAAAGGTCAACTCACTGATAGATTAACAGGATACTGCTGGTATTTGTATTTAGATAAATACATTTGTTTTTAAATGCCATTGTCACTTACTGTGTTTAAAAAAAAGTCTGTAATGCCACCCACTTGAATGAACAGGCAGTGAGACTAAGAAGAGTCAGTGCTGACTTCCATACGATCATCAAGTTCATAGCATTCCTCTAGACAACTGTGTCATATTTTGGAAAACTGAGTACAGCAAGTGGGTTGCCATGACAACAAAAGGACTAAGGATTGCCTCTTGCTTCTGACAGACTGAGAGGCTAGAATAACGAGGATTTATAGCACATTATGGAGGAAAATTGCCATAACGACAGACATTATAGTACAACATATCATATTCATTTTGAAATCCATCTTCTTAATTAAAACTGTGAACTTTGCAGAACACCAAACATGATTTTAGTTTAAATGAAGGCATTATCAGTGTTTCCTTTTAAAATCTTTAGTGGCTTATTAGGGCAACCAAATGGACCTCCTTTGCTATCATTTTTTTAAATGCTGATACTGTTCTAATCACACCCGGTAGTAGGAGAGAGTCCATTACACTAGAGAACGTAACAAGTCAGCTAGGGAGCTAGATAGTGGATGAATAGCATGAGCTGGAGGCACTACTGCAGCAGCTTTCTTACTTTTATTTGAGTGTACAGGGCATAGCAGGTTCCAGTTCACATCATACATTATATTATATCCGTACTTAATTTCTTCACACAGTGCTAAAGATTCCCAGTTGCAGAGCTTATCTCTTATGATACACATCAAAGAGTTGAATTGCGTTCTCTTTCTGCGCTTGCTCACTGCCAGATTGCAAACTGTCAATCAAATGGGTGGAGCTGAAATATATAAATCTTTTAAAAGGTCTGCATCTTGTTTACTGCAGAATCATTACAAACGGAACTGCATGAATATTACAGTATTATTATTATTATTATTATTATTATTATTATTATTATTATTATTATTATTGTCAAATGCTGTGTATGTTGTATCTTTGTAAATTGATCATTTGCACAAACAATACACACAATGTGTTCCTAAATCAAAGTAACACAGTCAAGTGTGGTGCTATTACACAACGGTTGTAATTATATATGCACTATTTAACATAATGGAAATTGACCACTTTTTTTTTTATGGTAATAAACAGTTACATAAGACAGAGAAAACCCACCAGGCAGCTTTTACAATGTTACTGAGAGTCACTTTAATGCAGTCCAGCAGCTAGAGATTAGAGCACAGAATAATTCAGCTGCAGGAACCATTTGGGCAACACCATTTACTTTCTGGATACACAGGCTTCGTAAAAGGAATGCTCTTGTACTACCCTAACCCCCCCCATCCCCGCCCGCCCCCAGCTAAATGTACTGCAAGCACGCACATTCACATCAACAAACAGCTTGTGTTTTTAATTTGGGCTAATGAGCCTGTAAATAGTCTGTTTGATGTTTGAAGGTTTTGTGAAACATAATAATAAGTAAATGGGAAAAATTAACAGACAGTCATGAACTACAAATGTTGTTTCAGTTTATTGCATTCAATACTAATGTAGTGTAATTTGAATATGAATATTTATAGTCTTTGCTATTATAGGAATGCACCGTGTATACTTACTTACAAATTATTAATTATACATTTTATTACACAGCACAATTATTTTTATTTAATTTGCTATATTGGGCAACAACTACTTTACAATGCCTTCTACGTTGTAATGAGAAACATTTTAAGGCAATATTGTTTTACAATGTTTTACAATGCATATTGATAATACTCTTTGGTATCACTTTCACTCATCATGCCCCTATTTGAGGGTTTCTGGTATGAAGTACTTGCCATTAATTCAGCTGATGAAAGTAGCAATGTAATGGGGAATCCTGTCAATCAGATCTTAAAGGGATCCCTTTGGCGTTGACAATGTTATTCAAGCTTGTAGCACAAATTTTAAATCCTGTCCGAATTCCTGTGTGGAAAAGTGCATTCATAAGCCACATGATAATGAGCATGTAATATACATTAGGACCATCACATCGATATTATAACACGGATAAAATATAGAACTTTGTGTAGCATTTTCCCTATAGAGGAAGACATACTTTAGGCCTATGAAAGGTGAAAATGTAGTGAGAAAGTTATGCAGTAAAAGTACCTTTAGTAACAACAATGAAAATGAGAGTGTGGTAGAATGACGTGTCTGGATATGGCCTTATCAAGTTGAAATTAATGACGAGAGCAAAAGAAAGATCCATTGAATGATATCAATCAGTAGAAGCAAGGGTTTCACAATTCTGTATAATAGTAAAAATGTTAACATTGTGATTCCCCGCTAAATACACATTTGGAGCATTCCTGGAAATTGTGCAAAATGTTTGAATAATTTGTGGACATTATCATTTAATTGCAACTTGTTTTTGAGAGCATTGAATGAGAGCCTTAATAAATAACTGTCAAGAGTATACCAGGGATATGAGAGTTTTTTTGTTCCACTGCAAACTTGGCAAATACCCAGATCGCTGTTTCATGTGTAGCGGATTGCCTGGATGGCACTTTGGAAGACTGACAAGTTGTACTTACCATAACTGGATAAAGGGCTTGATAAAGTGTCTGTAAACTTGTATGAAAAAAGATGTCTGCTTGTATCTTCAAATATGCCTAACAGAAGGATTTTTTTAGCATGAAATATATTTATTTTTATACTCAAAGTCATTAATTTACCCAGGGCCCTGGTTAGATGGCTGAAACAGCTATATTACTTTCATCAGCTAAAAGTTACAGTCAATAATGAATCAAAGACCATAGCAAACAAGTAAAATTCAGTCATGCAATTTAGTATGACTTTAATTATTTCCAACTATACTGTATGTAATTAGATCCAGATACCCATATGTACAAGCTACAAGTTTAAACATTTTATCCTGAAAGACTTAAAAAATACCTTAATCATAAGAATGCTTAAGTTTCCCCTTTCTAAGTAAACATTTCCTCAAATATCGAAAGCTGCCAGAGACTAAAACAGCATGTTGTACAGTAGTTACACTGTGACACTGCAATTTCCCAAACTTTGTTTTTAAACCATGTAAATATGGTAGTTTTTTCACGTATCAGCTTTCAGAATGTCAGAAATAGTGATACATTTATCTGTTTAGTTATTTTACAATACATTATACCATAAAACAGCAAACGCACATGTCGTTACAGAAGTATTATGTAAATATGGGCCTGTTCAAGCATATAGGCTTGAGAAGAACTTCCCTTGGACAGTGAGATAATGTATAATGCTGATTTTGTAAAGATCAGGCAGCTTTGCCTATTAATTCTTTTTCTTTTTCTTTTTCTTTTTTTTACCATTTTCTCCTTACTGCAATCCACTTCCTTCACCTTACAGCAACTCATGACAACATTTCCCAATAGAAATAGATGAGATAATTAAATGAATGACGTTCGGGAAAATGTTCAGTTTTAATGGCTTGCAGCTTATTTTTAAATCACAATTATGAAATCGTTATTGTCTGCAGAATCTAATGAATGGCTTTCCATTAGGGAAAAAAAAGTCATTTTAACGTATTTACTTGAGATAGAAGACATTTGTATCTGAATTATTGTAAGGTTTATGAATGAAAGATAAATATGGAATTTAAAATCTCTGTTACGCTATAAAGATGAGACCAAACCAGACCATGTTTCAAATTTTGACAATGTTTACCTACCACTTATTTGTTCCAAATGCCTACATTGAACATTATTGTTTAGGTGCAATATGTGCCACTAGTATGAAGAGAGATATGCAATTATCTCACCCCTGGAAAGGCAGCCTCAGATTGATATACTAGTAAACTCAGGCCATAAGTGACTACAATGTGTTTCTGTTATGTAATTATCAATATAAATTAGTTATTCAGCTATTACTTCATTCAAGTGCAACCAACCACTAACTACTTCATTTTACAGTTTACCATATTTCCTCCTTTCACATTCTTGCTCATGCTTTATCACTCTACATCTTAGGCCAACTGAGTCATTGTCCTAGCAACTAGTTATGCCAAAGTCACTTTCAGCAAACCATTTTAACATTATCAACCCATTTTCTTTCATATGATTACCAATACACTATACTCTACAGTATGGCACCTATCCTCCCTACTTCTTGATGCTTCAGGGAACAGCCCTTGATGTTTTCTTTTTCGAAAACTCCACAAAAATATTTAGTTTGCGTTTGTCCATTAATAATGTTTGTTTACACGCAGTTCTACCCACGCTCACTTGGACTCTTTTGAAATGAACATCCTCAAATCAGTGCAACTTCATGTGTGGGTCAAGTTTAATAGCCTATACACGTTTCACTTTTACAGACTAGCATCTGTGTTGTGGGAAAAAAAAAATTATATATATATATATATATATATATATATATATATATATATATATATATATATATATATATATATATATTTATGGTTTTAAACGAGTAAGAGATTTAATATACATTATAATACATGCTGGGCTCTGATATAATCCCTCATCAGGTAAAAAAAAAAAAAAAAAGTCACATTCCTCATACTGCTTCTAGGAAGCAATTCAGATACAGCATTGAAATAGCTTTACATCTTTGGGTACAATTGAGGGGATATTTACAGAGGAGATGAAAATGTCCATTAAAGGCTATGACATAAATTGAAACAGACGTCAGGCCATCAGTAGAGGTTACAGAGTAGCTCATTAATGAAGCCAAGTCTTATTTAACAAGCAGTGGGTCTGTGTCTGGAAACATGAAGCAATTGTAATGCTTATTGTCAGAAACCATTTATCATAATTTCAAAATAGAATGCAAAGTATATTCTTGAATTGTACAAATTGCATCCAATATATTAAGATGTGTGGAGTTAGAAACAATGAAGGGGGAACAATTCCTTTAGATATTTATGTAGATGGACGTGTGTGGTTTTTTTGTATTATTATTTCTTCCTCTATATGCTGTTATTAAATTTAGTCAGTCAGTAAAGCACTGAAATGTGAAACAGGCTTCACGCCAGTCATTCCTCAGAATATACAATTATAACTTCAATGTATTTATCTTCAAAACTATCCTTTTTTTATTTGGATTTCCCTCTTGTGTGGTCCTTGTCACATAGAAGTCATACAAAACAAAGATAGTATACAGTAGGTAACAGAAGCCTTTTATGTGTATTGCATACACAGTACAGTCTTCTATTAATTTTGCTTTCTCTTTGAACAATTGCTAAGACAGCCTAGATAGATCCGTAAGTTGTATGTACTTGATTTATAAAATATCAACATAATGTGCCTATTATTGTTTGTGTTAGGGAAATAAGTGAACACTCACTGAACATCTCGGGTAATTGTACTAAAATGGTAGGATTATTATTATTTGAATTAAATAGCATTGTCTGAATGTCATTCAGATTTTAATTTTCTGGGGGTTGCTCAACCACTATTAATTTTGCCTTTATTTTCAACATCATTATTCTGATTGCTGTGTCATATGTATATCTTTCTTATGAGAAGGAGTTATTATAAATGCAATGTATTAGCAAGTGACAAACATACAGCATGACAAATACTGAAGAACATGAATACAAGTCAATATGATTACATTTGCTGCAGTTTACTCCTGTAGACCCTAACGCCACTGCCTATAGCAAAGTTTCAAATATGCTTGCTACATTCCTGCTGTAGCGTTGGGAATACACCTTTGGTACAGAAGTCTAACTGTGAGATTAATTGTGACATACTGTAGTTTACATTGCATTTACACAATAGTTTAGTTCAGTTTAGGCCTGCAGTGTTTTTATTTGTCAGTGACAAGACACATTCCTTGACAGCTGGTCGGATCCTATTTTGCATTTTGATTCTGACATAAATTATTGTCTTTGGAAGCAATTATTATGTCATCATATACTGACAAGCAGTAGTTGGTGTTTCAAGTTCCACATAATTTAGTTTACAGCAATATTATCTTTTGGGGAAAAGCTCAACATTGCAAGCTTATATCTCTATTTTTTAATCTATTCCAGTTTATTTGTCATTTTACGTGTCTTTTTTTTTTTTTTTTTGGTTACCAGAAAATAGCAATTTTGATTTCCGATTTTCTCCCTGTCTAACATAATGCATTTTAGCAAGTTCACATATTGACTTCCATTGTAGTTTAAAAATAATTTTCTTTTGACAGCTCTTCAGAAAATGTCTTGCGTCATCTAGAGTTCTAACCTTGTCAGTCAGTGCTTTAAGAGATCAGATTGAACTTGTTGTCTGTTAAATACCCCCAAACCGCAATATCAATAGTTGGTAGTATCAAATAGGTTTTTTCTTTCTTTTACATACCATGTAGAACTGATTATTATTATTATTATTATTATTATTATTATTATTATTATTACTTGTAGTAGTCATAGTAGTCGTTGTAGTAGTTGCAGTTGTTGTAGTATTTCAATAAACAGTTGTAGAATATGATTAGGAATAATATTATTATGCACTTTTGCCATTGTTATTTTTGCTATTGTTTATAATCACTTATAAGGGATACCTACACTAAAGAGTTACCCATATATCATCTTTGCTTTCTGTGTGTGAGCAGTTATTAAAACGTTCTCCAGGATTTAACAAATATCTATAGCTCACGCTCACATGACTCCTAACGCTTGAAATGTTACACAGCTTCTGGTGTGGTAATCCCCAAAGGATTAGAGCTTCTAGTTATGAAGCTGCTCCTGCTTTCATCTAAATAGAAAGTATTTATTTCAGCTGGAATGAACAGACGTCTGACAGTTGGGTAACTGACTCAGTCCAACTTAACTTTTAATGATTCTGAAAGCAGCCACTGTATATGCACTGTGAGTGGGGAACAACACGAATCGTGTCAGTTACAAAGCTTTTCCTACGTAGGCTGTTTGAAGCCTCTGATGCATTAAGGTGCGTTGGTAATAGTAAGAGTAGAGAGTGACTCTGTTTCAAAGTCAATTTGCTGAGTTTCTCTGATTGACAACTGATTTATTTAAATATTAAAAAAAAGCTTTCACACTGAGCCAATGGTAAAACTAAATATAACAATTTGAAAGATGCTGTTATGTGCCAAGGTAAATATGTATGTCTATTGATATCTTGACAAATTAACGGTACAGTGTATGATGCCTGTATTTAATGTTATACAAATCTATAGGCATTAGCTACTGAGCTCTGTGTGACCCAGGGTGGTGGTCCCAGAATCATGTTGCACATCATTTGGTGCCTCTAGATGCTAATCTCAGAATGCTATGCAGTCTTTAACTCTTCCTTGTGTTTAAACTGCAGTTCTTCATAGCTGACAGTAACTAGCATATTTATATGCACAAATGAGCATCCTGTTACATCATGAATCTGCATACCTACTGCTTAATTTCATCTATGCCAAATGAGGACGACAGAAGACAAAGCATTGTGTTTTGATGGAAATATATATGTATAATGTTATCATTTATATTTATTTTCTACTGCTACCTTTCATGTGTTAAAGGTACAGCACATTTTAGTCATTCAGTGTGATATCCAATAAGTTAACAAATATACATGATACAAAATTTACTCAGTGAACAAAAACAATAATAAACAACTAAGTTTCACCCAAAAAGCAAGCACTGTCGATTGTTCCGCTTGCAGAAACAAGTGCTTCGAAAGTTCTGCTGACAAACTTGTTATCCCAAATAACGTGAGCGTTAAAGCCAGTTGAACGAGAACTAATTTTTTGCTTCTCACACACTGATACTGTAACCAGCTGCACTTGGTAGTTGCGAATGGATGAATGAATGAATGAATGAATGATCCATCTCCAGCCATAGGTCAGTTACGTGAAACAAGAGTGTCAAGAGATCAGTCAAGTGAAACGACAGTGTCTAGTTATCCACTTATCTTTTTAATAGTTTTTATCCCTTCGGTACCGGTAATAAGTGTCGAGTTACGAGTAAAGCGTAATGTCAAATTAAGAGGCAGGATGAATATGTTATATATGGCAAAAATCCAGGGCCAAGACTGTCTGTCGACTTAAGCGAAGGTGTCGAGTTACCCACCAGTCGAGTTAACCAAGGTTAACTGTATTACATGGAGTATACCAAGACATCATTATTAGTAGTAGTGGTATTTTAGTAGTAGTGGTTAGGCATGGCAAGTGCCACAGCAGTCAGTTTGTACACTTTGTTTTTCCCATGCTCTGTCACTTTTCTTTTAGCCGAGAGTGTGCTGATTTAGTTTAAATCAATAAATTTCTAATTTTATAAACCGTTGGCTCAGATATAAAAGTGGCTTGGACAAGTGACATTTTAAACTTGATTTCAGTCCCCTCGTTAATCCATGAAGGATTACACTATGTAACACAATTTTTGTTCCTGGGTAGTAAGTGTTATTTCCTAATTGCTTATGCCTCAAAAGTATAGAAAATGGCTATTATTCCCCACAAAGTTTGCTTTTGTGACCAGGACAGGTAAATTTCAAAATATCACCATTTCCAATGAGAAAACGGGCGCTTTTATGTCCTTTTGTTCACATAAAGTCAGAAAAGTCAGAAAAAAACAACATATGAATCCAAATTGACATGTATTTATACTAAAGTAATACACAAAATGACTTTATTTACGAGATTTATGATTATACTGTAAATCATATGCCTGAAGAAAAAAAAAATGTATTTTTTTTCTTCAGGCATATGGTCTTTGGTAGATTTAAGGTTTGGGATTTTTCTAATAGATAAGTGAAGTTTTTAATATTAGAATATGTATTTAGCTGAAAAGAAACCAATGCAATCAGAATTGAATCAGTGTTATGAATCAGTGTTGTGCCCTATATTTACTCTAGCTGTCACCAACATATAAATCAACTGATGTTACCCAAGTGAATATCCCTATATCATTACTGGCATGTAGTGTTTATCACATCAGCGGTCATAGCAGGGCATGGGAAGCAAGCTGGAAAGCTTGATTTTAACAGAGTGTTTAGGGTAGAGGCAAGTGTTTTACAAAGGGAATGGTTTTGTAAATGAAGCAGAAACTGATGGACAGTGGAGCAAAATATAAGATACAACTTAAGAGCTATCAGGTAGACTAAGATTCTAACTGAGATTATGTAAATGAAACTTTGTTGGCTGTTTTTCAGTCCATTTATATTTAATAATTTTCAGACAACACAAACATTTCATATGGAAAACAGCTTTAAAAAATATTAGCAGGGATGCGGAATTGTGTTTCTGCTTCATAAGCAGACAGACTGCACATTCCAAAACCCCAGTTTAATCACAGAATATCTAAAGAGCTGCAATCCAGTTGCCTGGCAGATAGATTTCAATCCTCTTGACTACCCTTTTAGAATACCACGATGTTGAAGGTCTTCTTTCAAGACATCCCCGCTGGGAGATCTGAACTGCTTAGAGCTTACAATAAGAACACTTTGGCAACTGATAAATTTATCATTGGCAGATGCACAATACAACTCCAAGTTTACATTGCTTTCAGTTTGAAAATTACAATAGTCTTAGCATGTCTTAGTATGTTAATTTGATGACTAACACAATAATACCTTGCGTAACAGACTTCTTGGTTGTTAAATCAAGTTTTTCACTTTGCTTTTGATAACAGAAGTGGGTTCACATCACAAAGCTGAAAAGATTAACTGATTGAAATATGTTAATAACTAAATGATAATGTATTGATTTATGTTAAAGAAATGTTTCTCTTGCAGTTCTAGTACTGGTGTCTCAAACATTGTGTAAGTTTTCAGTTGTTTCTGTAGCCTGCTCCACTTGCTAACAAAAAGTAACCAACATACTTCCGATTGGTATAACTGGTGAATAATTGGACCAGTGGGAGTAGGTCTTTGTAATAACTGTACATTAAAATACCGCTTGCTTTATCCATACCCTACGTCAAGGGTTCCCAAACCTTTTTTTACCTGGGACCACCTGTTAGCATTTGCACTGTAACCCACTATTAGCATTTCTTAAGAAAAATGACTAATTAAAAGCATTTTTAAACCTGCAGCACTGTAAAAAAAACTAAATCTAAAATGTCCTTTTTTTCATTTGAATGTGGTCTCTGGTTTACAGGATTAAACAACAGAAGATAATAACAGATTGCATTAAATAATGCAATAGACAAGTCAATACTATAGAAGCAATTTTAAATAGGCAATTGCCTAGCACTTACGATAGATGTACATGCATTTCTCAGTGGGAGTGTACATACATTGTTTGCATAAAGGTTAACACTCTTATGCTGTTGGCCAGCTAATTAATGCATTCCCAATGATATATTGAACTCCTTAACTCAAACTAAGGTATAATTAAGTCACATATAACACTACAGGCAAATAAAGTTATTTTTAAGGCCTTCATACACACACTATTGATAAGGTTGCAGTTTCATGGAAGGCGGGTTTTGCTGTGAGCTAAACACTACAATATTCCCAGTGGATTCCATTGTTTTTTGAAGGCATAACTCTCCTTATCATACCAGTGTGTATGTATACAGTGAATAATAATAATAATAATAATAATAATAATAATAATAATAATAATAATAATAATAATAAAGCTGTCCAACTACAGTACAGGTTGTATTCTATTTCTTATTGAATAGTCTAATACAGTCATGAGTGATATGGTTCATTAGAAGTTGGGTTTTCAATTACCCAATATTAGCCTGAGGTCTTTTTGACTACAACCTTGCTGTCAAAAGGAAATCTGACATCTTGACTACAGGCTAGAATGGCTAAAGGCTAAAAGTCAATGGCTTAAGATGACTGAAAGGCAATGCTGTGCTAAACCTGCCTACCTTAGCCTTTTCAAACCAAAATGTGATTAAGACATGTATCTTACAGTTTGAATCCTTAAGCCTGATTTAATATTAAATATTTTAACAGTGTGTACTAAAGGCTTATTTAGTTTAATGCTTTAATCTTGGAGTCAGCAATACAAACATGTCAGCAGCATCCCTCCTAAATCATTTCAGAATACATACGATTAAAACCTTGTTATCATAAATACACAGAATCTGTTGGATAATCTATTGATAATTAGCCTCCAGAAGACCAACATCCTGCCTCCTCTGGCTTTTAAACTCAACAGAAGGCCAGCCTTCAGCGCGTACATCTCGTAGCACAACCTTGCAGTTCACTGGAACCTGGGCAAACTGTACAGAATAAGAGCATACTGATAAAAAAAAGACTAAGCAGGGTATAGCAACTCAAACAGTTAATAATGTACTTCTTTTCATTAGGTTATTGTAGTGGTAATACATTATTAAGAGTAGTACCTTATTTAGAGTAGTACCTATATATATATATATATATATATATATATATATATATATATATATATTATATATATAGTGGAGCCTCTCTTGGTGTGGAAGCTCTGTTGGTGTAGAATACATTTTTGTTAATTGCTTGCAGGTAATCCTTGTATATTATGGGTAATACAACCGTGATGTTTCTGTGTACATTTCAAAATAAGAATATGTTTATTCTGCTTTAAATGGAATTCCACGCCAACTTCTGGAGTCCTTTTAAAGTGATTAGTGTTGGTGTAATGCATACAGATTACAGGGAACCTTCTAAAACGCTTACAGAGAACTAGCATTTAGACCATGTAGAAGGGTGAGTCATAAACAGCAAATACTCTTTAGCAAGAAACAGTTAGCATTGATAACAACAGTATTGCAACAAACAACAGTGGATTACTTTAAAATTCCTCCTGAATATTTGTGGTAGTTTTCTTGTCTTGACTATATATATATATATAATTTATTGATTTCTTTTTAGCAGCACTGAACGTCCTAATTACATATCCTGTAAATGAAAGTGTTGAATGGGTTGTTGATAAACCGGTACATTAATTTAAAAGCTGGTGTTAAAAGACTTCTGCTAGCATTCAATTTGAAGCAGATGCCTTCAGAACAGATTCTTTTTTAAAATGTTAAACTGATTCACAGACAAACCTTCTCTCTAATAAGAATTTTGTCATTGAGAAAATAACACTTTCTGCTACTGACAGAAATAAATTTAACTGGATTCATATATGTTTCATTGCAGGTTCTTACATGTCTTATACACACAGTATGTGTGTTCATTCCTCTATCTATGTAAACATGTACAAAATACTACTTTAGATAAGATTTTGCAGATTTAGATATTACAGTACATTAGTTGATATAACCTTAACTAAACTAATTAATTTAAGTTTATTTTGTTGTTTGGGAATTTAGTGTTTTAGAAAAGGGATGTATCGTGACAGTGGAGAGAGCTTTCCCTGTGTGAACTAATCGCTCTGCCAACCCCAACCTTGACAATATTCCTGAGACCAACAAGCAGTTTTTTTTTTTCCAAATTCACACCCAGGCTTCCAGATGTAAATGTTTCATGTAAAATAAATGCTAAATACATGCTTTTATGCTTTCCCCCGTTGGCTTGGAAATGTAATATTCATCTGCTTTTTATTGATGTGAGGAGAAGTAGGTTACATTTCTGTTTCTCTTTTCTGTTGCAGCTGGGGCTACGTACATCTTTGGCAAAGGGGGAGGGCTCATAAGATACACATGGCCAGCCAATGACAGACCAAGTACTCGCACAGACCGCCTTGCAGTTGGCTTCAGCACATCCCTGAAGGATGGGATCCTTGTACGGATTGACAGCGCTGCGGGCCTTGGGGATTTTCTTCAGCTACATATTGTAAGTACATCTTGAGGCCTTCTTCACAGCTATATATGTCTCTTGGCTGTTTCTATGCTATTTATTGCCTGTAGCTACCCCTAATGTGCTAGCCCAAATATATTGAATGGAACATGAAACAAATCAGATATTAACATCTCAAATGTGTGAAAATCTGCTCTATTTTTGCTGCAAAGTCATGAATTCAGAGCTTAGCATCAGGGTCATAGCATAGGTGGCTACAGCCTCTGCTTTATTTACCAAGTCATGATCTTAAAAGCTCACCAGGTCTTAATTACAGTTGTAGGCCAAATAATTCTGCCAAACTCTGTGGTGAGCTGAAAATGATCACATATATATATATATATATATATATATATATATATATATATATATATATATATATATATATATATATATATATATATATATATATATATATACACACACACACACACACATACACACACACACACATATATATGATTCTAGAGCCAGTTGTCTGATTAAACTAAATATGTCTAAGTTGATTGTGCATAGCTTTTGCAACATAACCTCTCTAGTGCAAATGCCATAGAAATAACTGAAGAACACATTGGATAAAACAATTACTGCACAGTATATTGTCTTCAGTATTGTTATAAGAAACTGTGATCTGTAGTTCCTATTTTCTTCTTCTCAGTATGCTTTAGTCAGATGTTCAGTACTAGATCATAACTGCTCCTATGTGATCCTTTAAAAAATACTTAAAAATGTATACTCAAGTACTAATCCACAAAGTACTGTAAAAAAACTGCATATATTAAACTCGCAGAGGTTCCAACAATATTGGCTACACTGTGTTGTTGCAGGCTGAAGAACATTAAACGGGATTATCACTTAATTATCACTGATTATCACTTAAACGGGAAATGTTGAGATGCAGCGAGTGCCTGGTTCAGTGGCAAACTAGTCAGTGTGGATCTGGCCCAAACAAGTTGTCTGTACTGTACACAGGCCTCCTGTGGTACAAATGCTCTTTTCCAATTACCTCCTTCTAGGATCTTAAACTATGCATCATCAAGCCTTTTCTTTAGGGATAAAGACATGCAACCTGCAGTGCTTACTCCAACCTAAATGTATTCTAAAATCTAAAGGAGCAGCTTTTAACAATATGATAATATGATGATGATAAAGTAGATATGTCAATGTCAATCAATAGGCTAGTAGATTAGGCAAATGCTCTAACTTTCTTCTTAGTTAGAAGAAATAATTCTGGCTGGGCATAGTAGAATGAACAGCTGGGTTTTTGATTTCCCTGTTGTAGCCCTAATGTATTAGCCTGAGCTTTCTTTTTTCCGCAAAATGGGTTTTGTTGAGCCATTAGAGGATACAGACACATTTCTAATTTTGTATTGCAAATAGATGCAATGCAAAGATAGCCTATAACTGAACTGCCCATAAAATATGACTCCTGTTAAAGTCTGATTATCACTCCCTAAAGCAAGGGTTGCCGCCCATACATTTTTCTACAGATATTAAACACTGATCCTGCTTTTCATAAATGGGAGATAGTGTCAAGCCGAGTGAAACACCTTGGTGAAAACACAGTGATGTCACCTTTCCAACAATGGTATCTCGCAATGCAGGCATCATTACATACGGCCTTATCTCTGTTGTGTTGTCCCTTATTGGTTGGCAATTAAAAATATTCCCTGCCTGGTGAAATCTGCAAAGCACTGGAAAATACATTATAATTTGTTCCTGCAAGATAAAAAAAAGCATGACTGCTATTAACAATGTATGCTAGAAATGTATAATTACAAGTATACTTTTGGTACAATGGTTGCTGGCTTGTGGAGCTGGATGTAGAGCTTAGATATTGTATGAGGTGAAACACAACTTCTCCTTTTATGAGGTAGTTCTAAGAAGTCTAGTGTACAGTATGTCAGTAAAAAAGATCAAGGGCATATGTGAGCTCTTAGCATTGATCAATTGCTGACTGTCTTAAGGCACGTTCGCTTTGGAAAAAAGCTGTTTAAGACCTAAAGGCATGTTACTGACTAACACAGCAGCTTTCCTATTATGCTTCCATAGTTTTCTACCCAAGTTGTTCATACTAGCCTAAAGACAAAATCAAAATAGACACTGTATGTTTGAAACATGTGGGGTAGCATTTCATACCAGCTATAGGTGCATATTACTTCCATATTAACATTTCAGGGCAAATTGTTTAATTGTTTAATAATTATTGTTATAATTATGGCATATAATTGCACTATAGCTCTGAAGTCCTTAACAACAGTCTGTATTCATAGCAGCAGTACATATACTTTTATTCTCCCATAGCTACGGCACATGTTCTCAAAGAAATCACTGTGACCTAGACTGACATGCTCACCTTGTCATCATGAAGAAAACTGTTTTCCTCATCTTTCTGAAATTGTCTTTAAAGGTTCAATAAAACATATATGGACTGCATATTCTGTGCTTTGTGGAAAACTAATGTCCTTTCATGACGATACTGTATAGTTTCCTTTGGATATATACATTACACTCCTATAGATATATCAGTTCCCCAGCATTACATTCTTATAGATGTATCAGTTCCCCAGCATTACATTCCTATAGATTAATTGATTCCCAGCAGCATTAATTGATCAGCTGAAAATGTTAGTTTGGGCCATTTTAATTGACCTGCGTAAAGATGTTTATAGAATAACATGGTCAGCTTATAAATAATTCAGAATTTCCTACAGTGCATGCAGGCTTTGTAATTAACCTGCTGATTTAAGAAGACAAAAACAATAAAAAAAAAACAATTTTTGACAACGCGCTTTCAGCAGGAGCTCTGGGCTTCATACATAAAACATAGTGATGTGTTATTTATAATATTATATGCGCATAAAGAAACCCTGGACTACTACAGAATAATGTTAAACAACTGGTTAAATCTAAGCAGCTAAGTCTATCCTAACTTGTCAAATTCTAAAAATAGTATATTTTTTGCTGCTTTGTTGTAACAGTTGCGTGGTCCAGGGGATTGGGGGAGTGGGCTCCTTCGTCATTCATTCTTCATCCCCCCCCACCCACACACACATTTTACCAGCACTGCAACTGCATCTCCCACTAGGACACAGGCAAAGGTGGCTCTGAGCAAGATGGACCCTCGACCAAATGAGTGCCACCCTCTCAAAAAAAAAGCACTAAATCACAATCTATCTGACTTTTCAGACATTACTCCTGTGCAGTGAGCTTTAGATCATCATTTATCCTGCACAATTCACTTATAATTTAGACCGTGAGTGATGGACAACACTACCAGTGGCATTTAAGAACCTTTTTTTTTTTCTCTCCAGGCCTGTTCAATTTTGATAACAGCAGCAGTCACTTAGGAATAAGTCTAGACTATAGACTTGTACTGCTTTCAGTTCACCAGTGGTTGATGAAGCAGTTGCTTCTTGCTCAAATTATATTTCTGCTTCTTTCAGATTTTACAGAACAACATTTTTATGTTAGAACATAAACAGTATCCTTTAACCTGTCTGTTTTCACCATGGAATCCCATTCTGAACTGTGTTTCAGGGCTCACTGGGGCATCCTATTTTCCATTGTTCTAATTTTAATTAGTAAGGTCAAAATAAGATGCTATATTAACACTTTCTGTAATAAAACCAGTTTCACAGTCAACTTTTACTCATATGCATTTATTTTATTATATTGGGATATTTAACTTAACAAAGGACCAGTTTTAATACAGCTTAAGGGAAATTGGAACATCCTGATCCATACTGTATTTGAAAATGTACCTGACAATACTTCCCTAAAGGATTTTTTTTTTTTTTACAAAGTGTATTTATTGTATTTATTCTGCAATGTATGCTATACAAAAACACTTTAAATAGATATTAATTTATTTTGTCCGAGGGTTGTTTTTATCAAAAAATAACCTTTAATATACCAATGTTACAACATCCGACTGACTGTAAGAGTCTGTGGCAGGGGGGTTCTTTCTTCAAATCCCTTCACATATTGACAACAAGAAAAAGGATAACGTGTCCCTTCACTGTTAAACTTGTTGACTGAAATCCTATAAGAAAGATCTAAATGCACAGAAAGTCAATAGTGTTGATCCCTCTTAATCACCTGGCCCATAACTACATACTGCCTGTCGATTTTCAATTACACAAACCTTCCCTTATTCATTGGCATGCAAAGTGCATTTCTAACTGCTTTCATTTAATTCTGGGGGAGCTTAAAAAGGCTGCAACAGTTATTTTGGCTTGTTTCATCCACCGCACTTAAAGGGAATTCTGACGTTGCGTGCTGTGACATTTGGGTGAGTTACATGTTTACATTTCTACTTACATACTGGCACAGGGGAATCAAAGACTGTTAAGACCCTTACAGTTTATTTTATATCTTTTCCTAACAGCAATTCATGTTATAGTCATTTCAAATGTATTTTTTCTCTTATCCTAAAGTCCCTGGTTGCAAAAGAGAAAACGTGAAGCATTGCATTATCTGCCACTTTACTGAGTTGGGGAAGATTTAATTATCACCAGCTAGTAGTGGGTTCTAAGCAAGAGAAAAAAAATTCACTATGGCACTGTGATCCTAACAAGAGAAGCTGTGGCAAAAATACTATAACTACAGTAACTGTTTTTCAGCATCACTGTAACATTGTAATTATTAGTCCAACTACTTCTGCAATCACTGCAAATTGCCAGTAACTTCAGTTGTTCTCCGTTTATAGGAAATTCCATTATTACCACAAAAATCACAATTGCACTTGCTTCATTAATCAGTAGCTTTGTTCACAATGGGGAAAAAGCAAACATGTATGCTGTTATCATAACTTTGTAAAAAGACAAAATGTTTGATTTCCAGGCTTTTTTATTGGGAAGGTTTACAACAAACAAATGGGCATCATTGTACTTTAGTTAAGGTTGGGCTATGCTAATACTTCTGAAGTCAGGCATTGTGGTAAAGTAGTGATGGTAATCAATGTTCAAATTAAAACCATTTGGGATATAGAGTGGTAGCTAGGATCAGCTTTTACCTGTCATGAGATAATGCAGCACCAGAAAACATTTTGAAAAATGTGTGCCTATGCTTTCAGGACAAGTGGGGGATTTTGGAATGGGATACGTACACTTGGTATTGTTCTTCTGTTTGGTTTACATGTTCTTGTGACTGTGCAAAATGATTAATAAGCAATCATTTCAATGTGTTTAGTTTTTAATAGACTTTATTATAGACTTACCACACCCTTGAGAATTTATTTTTTATTTTTTAAACTTCATAACGGCTCATTTCACACGCTGATTGATTGATTTATTTAATTATTTATTTATTTATTTTACCATAATGAAATAATTTGTAGTTGTAATAATTTTTTAAGTTCCATTATTTTATAAAATTAACAGTTGCATGTAAGGGGACATTTTAAACATGCAAACATTAGTTCCTAAGAGTAGCACTGCAATATTATTTAAGTTCAGATACTGGTACAATTTTAAAATATTGTGGCTGTATAAAACATAATTAGTTGACATTATTTGTACACGTGTTTCTGCTTTCCTTCTGTATTAACTATAAAGAAATGTTTTTTTTTTTTTTTTTTATGGGGTTACAAGGTTTGCACATTGTTTTCAGAAAGTACATGTACTTTCCCAGTTTCACGTTATTTATGATTTCTGTTGTATTTCTGCAGGACAAAAGATAAAATGTTATTGCATTAGGTATTGGGCAGACATACCCTCAGAACCACTCAGACCCATCCATCCGCCACATACCCCACCCTCCTTCCTTTCTTAAGCAGCATCATGTCATTCACTAGTGTAACAATTGCAGTAATGGCATGCTTTTTAGACTTCTTTATGCAAATCGCTGTAAATTATTAATACAATATGTATATTTATATAACAGATCCTTGCCATCTTTCATCATATTTGTATTGTTTTCTATTAGTCAGGTACTTTTTTGTTTCTGAGTAACTAAGCCAAGGCCATCTTTTGAAAAACTGGTATTCTTTTGATCTATTCATATACATGTTTGTATGTTTTTGTGTAGATAGATTAAAATCAAACCCAAACCTAACCTTATCTTACACAAGGGATACTTGTGAGCAGACAGAAACAACCTAAAATCTCAGCAAAGATAAGAGGCAGAAGAAAGATGATGATCATGACTCATTTCCAGAACAGCTCAAGGATATAACTTGATTGATTTTTTTTTTTTTTTTTTTTTTTCTTATAGCTCTGGCCATGACAGTATTACATTGGTGACAGGTTAAATCAAAATTACTACAGGATGGGGATCTAGCCATGCATGCAAAATGCATGATCATACCATATTTGTTGTCATCATTTTGTTAAGGTTCTGTAGGGTTCTGTTAAAACAGGTTGGAACACATGGATTAGGAATTTCAAATTAGCTAGATAAACAGGGGTAGCAGATCTGATACATCAGCACACATTGGTGTTCATTTTCAGTTAATTGTGGGTTTGTTGTCCCAAAAGATTTTGCATGTCTATCCAGCTATAGAGTATAACAAGAATTCCAACCACCGCACACATGGCAGAGTTCCAAAGTAATTGTTTCCAATGACATAAACACAGCAGAGATTACTTGCAGATACCACCAATTGTAAATATCTTTACAAGTTGAAAAGGAAATAATAGCATTTGCATGCACAGTAACCTGCAATCATGCATTGTTTTATGTAGTAGGGACAATCAATCCCACTATCTGCCACAGTGTTCTCCACTTTAATTAAAAACTTTTTTTTTTTTTTTAAAGCTGTAGATAGCACATAATTTAAACAGCATTTCAGATAAGAGAATATAAGCATTTACTGTAGGGATGAAATTAACGTGCATGGAAGAAACACATAATCATCTTCAGAGTAATTGTAAAGTTATTCACTGAGCGACACTGAACAGCTGTGCATTTAAATTTTATTTTTTTTAAAAACAGTTAATTATTGTGTTAGTTATTGTGTTAAAAAAAAATCCATCTATTTTCTACCGTGATCCTCCATTCTATTCGCCAGCGGATCATATTTCATGCATAATTTTCTGCGGTTCTAAATGAATAAGTAATGAGCATTTAAATGGTTTATCCACCAAAACAATACTTCCGGTTCAATTGTGTTAGCAAATGCTATATAAACTATATTGTAGACATATGCTTTTAAGTAAAATCATCAAACCAGACGAGTTTAAGTACGAAAGAGGACTAAGTCATTTTTATTGTAAAGTCAATATTGCAACAAGCAAAATATCAAAACATTCCAAAATCATACATATATGCACTAAAAAAGGAACTGTACTAAAACAAAATGGTACAGCAAGCTGTGCATTTGCATCGAAATACTGAATACTGTATTGTTAAACTGAGGACCATCCCTGAAGAGAAATGAAAGCTAACTTACTTTTAAGGAATCTATTGTATTTATTGTGTTTATATTAGGTGGATGGTTTGGTCATTTTATTTAAAAGCGTATGTCTGCTACATATTTATTACCACATTAACACAATACTGAAGTTAAGGCTTTCAACCCTTATTTTAATATGATAATAAACACTTGTAATCAAGGTATGGTTTGTATGATTAAATCTATTCATGGCGTTCAAGTTAAAAAAAATACAATCCAGAAACAGTACCCTTTGGCGCCTTTCACAGTGTGATTACTTAGATCAATTTTGAATAGAGACGTAATTTCATGTTCCCACGTTCTAGGATGGTTCAGACGGCTCATCCTAGGGCTCCTCTGAGGCTGTGACTCGAAACAGAGGTTGTGTAATGAAATCCTCCAAGGTCTTATTGATCTCGGACGCCATCAAATTTGTCCAGGGGTTGAAGACATATAAATTGTTCTTATATTAAAATATAATCCAATTGGTGCAATTGGCGCTGGAAGGCAATCTGATCAAGCTGACTCTATTGTTTTGTTTAGTTTTGAGATCCTGGATTAGCAACCACAAATGTTCAGTGGAAAATATGTATTTGTTTTTTTACTTTTTCTATTGCTTCCCATCCTAAGGGAAAAAAGGTGTAGTCATGAAGATATAGAGGGAACTGAATATATTTAGACTAAAAATTAAGAATGGTTTGGGGGGGACTTAATTGAAGTTTGTAAAATCCTAAAAGGAGTTGTAAAAGGTAACCTTGGGTATTATTTTGGCACAGCACATAGACTAGAACAAGAGGAGGCTGTTGGAAACATTATTAGGACAGAGGGTAGAAGGCCCTTTATTCACAGAAAGTGGCGAGTGTGTGGAATGGGTTACCAAGATGTGCTGTTGATGAATTATTGGGATCCTTTCAGACCGACTAGACAGTTACTAGGAGCATTAATGTGCCAAATAAATAAATTTTTATTGAAACATACATCGGGTTATTCCACTAATAAGAATGGCCCAAAGTTATAATTTGGTTGTTAAAGGCTGTCCTGATGACTGAAATAACAAATGTTACCCAGATGCAAGATTGCATTTCTAGTACGTACACTTAATTCAAAGTTTCCGTTTATTTTGTATCACTTTCTAAAGCAATTTTTTTTTTAGTCTTCAGTAACATATTAATATATTGTATTACCTAAGCTGCAAATGGCTTTGAAAATGACAATATATTGAAAAAGGCAAATGTGTTATTTTAAAGTAGAAAATGTAGACTATAATTGTATCATTCCCATCAGAGAAATTGACAGTAATTGTATTTGCTGTGAAAATTACAACTAGGCCAGTAGCCTTTTCCAATTACCTTTGGCTGTCTGCTAGGATATAAATTCAGAAAGGCACATTTTTAATTCAGTCTGCTTTTGATCTTGGGACCCTAAAAAAAAGCTTCAGACAAGAAAAGAAAAGGCTTGTAACACTTTTTCAGTTTAACTAATGGGTAGAGATGAATGCAATGATTTTCTAACTTTACAAAGTCAGTTACTCGAAATATAGTTTTTTTTTTCCATTTGTGTTAATGTAATAACATGTACATGTTCTAATGCATTACATTATAAATGAGCTACACAATAAGCAGTTTTATTATTATTATTATTATTATTATTATTATTATTATTACTATTTAGTAGTAGTATTATTATTATTAGTATTATTATTAGTATTACTCTAGTAGTGCATGGATTGAGTCTATGCATATGAGGCTTTTCTCTAAAGCTGTACACTATCTACCCCTGACAGTTTAGACTCATCAGATAAATTCCACTTGGCATGACATCCTTACTGGGATTTCACTTCTGGGTCTTTTGACTGACATGCCCAAATGTATACAGTATAGACTGCATAATAAACCCCTTGTAATAAAAGCACAGATGTGTCTGATTACTTCACTTTATGTTGTTCAAGTTCAAAAACCAGAGACAGAGACCCGTTGGGACCTTTCCCAGTATGATTGATTAAATCAATTAGAAGATGTAACTTTATGTTCCCACATTCTAATGCTTCACAACAACACGCAGGTTGTAAGCCTACAAACAGCAATGTTTTAGGCTCAAAACCCACTTATTTCAAAGCTGCAGTAAACACGTTCATGTTTGACAAACCAGTAATGTAGCTAGAGCACAAGAGAAGATCAGATTTTATATCAAGTCATTTATGTCTGATTCACAATGCCAGCAAGAACGGCCATCATCAGTTACAGTTTGGTTTCTGTAGCATAACAGGTATTTGATAGGCAACAAAATATAAATTTGTTTGCTATTTTAAAAACTCTTCACAAAAGCGACCAGCGGGTACCTAATCCTAAATTAACCAAATACATTTTGAAAAGCCAATTCCCCTTTCTGCTGCTGCTGCAGCTGCTGCTGCTATTGAAAGCAGCAGATAGATTTTTTTCCAGTAGATTTATTTTCTAATGTTGAAGTTTATCACTTGAGCGAGTACAATTTATCATCCCTTTCTTGTCTATAATCCAAGCAGAAGTCAATTTGCTAAATGTGCTTTTTTTTTTTAAACCATTGCAGCCAGAGCTGAGCTCCAGGTGAAGCAACAGAATGTCTTTGATCCTGCACAGAATTAGAAAATATACAATATACTTTTAAGCATTTTAAGAAGAGATAAAATAAGAAACAAAACGGCATTGAATTTTTTTTTTTTTTCCACCACAAAAATGTTGGCTTCATGCAGAGCACTGATTGAAGCATTGTATCGCAAGGTTTTACACATTACACAATTCTGGTTTCATAAGATGTGAAATTATGCCCACGTTCTCTTTTGTGTTTTGATTATAATAAACTGAAGCACTTTCCTGGCTCCTGCAGAGTTGTTTGATGCGTTCAGCTTTTTCCTGTTTATGCAAAAACCCAGGGGCTCAGTTCACTGTTCCTGTTCCCTTCGGAGGCCAACATATTAACTGGTCATATTCAAATGTGTTTCATACAACAACAACACAAAAGTGTATTGTAACTATATGTACAGTGCTACCCTGTTATAAAACAACCCGTTACATTGCGGAATCGGTTATAACACGGTAAGATTGTGACTCCCATTTCCCCCAAAACGCAATTTGACTTACAAACGTTGGGTTTTATTGTTGTTTTACACTACCCTATTTAAACCCATTTAAGTTGAAACTGGGACATATAGTACTTATAAAGCTCCCATTCTTGAACTGTATTATTTTTTCTAAAAGTAAAAACAAACTGTTTGTTAATGTTATAAAACAAGAACGAAAAATGACAAGTGTGTATAAACATCCTTGTGTTATGTATATACAGTTTACAATACAGTACAATTTATTAAAAAAAATATACAATTTATATAAGCATGGTGTAAACGTTAAACTGGTGTAATAGCAGTTGCTATTGTACTGTATATATTGTAACGACCCGGGATTTATACTGTTACACGACTGATCTACGAACCCTGTGTGTGTAAGCAGGGAAGCGATAAGCTTGCCTCAGCCAGGATTAATTGACGTCTGGGTACATGAGGACATGAAAGCCCACATCAACCAAACAGAGCTGACAGCTGTGTCACACAAGCAGCGGTGTGAACGTGCAAGACTGTTTGTTATTTTTGGTGTGGCCTAGGGTAACAGGGGCCGGGAATAGTCATCCCAATAAACCGTGGATTCGAGTACTTGCAAATTGTGTGTGTCTCCTGGCTTGAAGTACAGGGGTGTTGTGCACCTGCAGGTGTAATGATAAATCCTGCTAGTTTTGTAAATCTTGTGAGCTGGCTATGTGCCCTGCACTGAGCCCTTTTCACATTGCTTTGGAACACAAACAATAATAGACCAATCAGCGCTGACTTTCACGACAGGGGCGGGATATTTTATAAATCACGCAGTGGCAATCTCGTGAGAGTTGATTAGTAGTTTGAATGCATTATAAGCAAATGTGTGCAGTAGAACGCTTATTGAAAATGTCCCCAAAAAAGAATATCAGATTGTTTTGTAAATTATTTAGCAGCACCACCTGCTAAAATCAGCTAGTCACAAACGCCGCTAACTGAGGGTGCTGCTTTGTGGATCAATACTGCAAACGTACACAGTGGCATTCTGGATGTGCCAGGTCTCCATTCTCTAATGTAAAACTCATCAGCATGACACCTGAGCACAAATCAAACTCTGATGTTTTCTAACCATTCTTGTCTTCAATGACTACTGGTAATAAAATGGAACTGTTCAACCTGTATTCAAGCAGTATTCAAGCGGTATTTAAGTGGATCATAATGATATATGCTACTTTTCGATTTGTTTGCTCTAAACATTTTATGGTATGCATGTTGTAAACATTGTAGCAAGGACTGTGGTTAATTGTTTTTACTTAAAAAGATAAACAAACATTGATTCGTTCTATGAACATGTTTAACCGAATAGCAACTGAATGCATAGCTTCCATCAAAAACAGGTGTTACAGTTTTATTCAATGGCTTTCAGCACCCCCACTATAAAACTGTTCCAGTGCCACTGTTTTTCATTGCATTTTTTTTCTTTGTTAAAGCGGACACTATTAGACAAAAGTGTTTTATACAGAATTAAATCCAAAGAATAAAATCATTTAGCTAGATAGATAGAACACTTTTTAGAAGCTTGACAAACAGAAAGTGTGAAGCAGCAATTTCCCCTTTGCATCAAGCTGCAGTACAGAAAAAAAGAGTATAACACATAAAGCATAAAGAAATCAGATGTTTGAAAGAAGAAATGTGCTATAGCCAGTAACACTTATCTGAATGCTAAATAAAGGTATAGAAATCTGACAAAAAGCAAATGGTGGCAATAAAAAAAAAAAATCATATTGAACAGTTTGCGAAACCATCATGAATCCAGTCTTTGTGATGACATTATTATGGGGTTCCTTCCATGATGCACGGCTCTCTAAACAGATCAGCCAGTTCTCTTGTCTTCTTTAAATGGCTCTCCCTTCCTATTGGAAGCCTTTAATGAAACTAGCCAGGTAATTGCATAGCACAGTTGCTGTGTTTATTTCTGGGAGATTGCTAAGGTCCTATTACTGCACTGCTTTGGAGGAAAAGTGAAAGATCTCGTTCAACCCATTAACATACAATGGATGAGTTTCATCAAATGTGTCTTCAAGCTATTGAATAAGAATCAGAGGCCTATTTAAATAAAGACCCTGGAATGGAGGCAGTGCAATTCATTTCAGTTTTACTGTGCTTTGTTACAGTTTATTTATTCCTCGAATGGGTCTAAAGGAGGTGAACTAGCTCATAAAATGTGTGCCTAGCATGCACATATTGAAATTAAGCATAATCTGGCTCTGTGCCATATTCATTGCGAACGGGCAGAGTTTAGAAATCAAGGAAACAAGATAAGTATGCCAGCTGTTACTTGAATTTCAAACAATTACCTTTTGGATGTAAACTGCCTCTTGCTGACGCCTTTAACTCAAGCGATTAAGAAAAAGAGCATTTGTTTCCTAAAACCAATTTACGTTGTAGCCCCTTTGCTCCATTAACTTCGATGCTGCAAAATAGACATGTATATGCTATGGTGTTAATTCTTACTAACAAAATAAAATAAAAAACAGGAAGGGAACTAAACACAATTGTAGGGAATGCACGTGGCAAAAGAAACCATAGGATGTATAGTCTTGTATATGTCTGAACTGCTTTCCTTAATATTTCTCTTGACTTGACTGGTGGAAGAATAGCCCAATTTCTTCTAGCTTGCATCGTGCAAATACAGATTAGCATGAGACCTGAAAGCCAAGTGACTTGAATCAAATAAATCTAGTAAGACCGTATACACTTGAAGTCTGGGTCTCTGTCACTGAAAATGACTTCAAATTATCCTGACAACTGTACAGACTTGCCAACAGTACATTGCTATATTGACTTTTCTGTCTGTGCAGAGGACAGATTAGAATTGCAGTTTAAATGTATCCTGATAACTCTTAATGAGATTTTGATGCACAAATTCTATTGACAGAACAAACCTCTGCAAAGATCCCAAAAGTGTTACGTGTTAGGGGTTACTTTTAGATCATTACATTGTTCTTATATATAAAATTAGAGCAGTATGATTTCAATCCGCTGTCATAAAGTATACTCAGAATCTGAATAAATCATTGGAAACTAGTATATAATGTATTAGCATTTCATGCTTTTTAGAAGCCCTGAGTTCAAATCTTCAAATCAGACTCAGGTCACCAATTAAATAAATGTTGTGGTCTCAACCTAGCCCTTCGAGTTTGGGGTTCTTAATTTGAATTTATAACCATTCAAAGAGTGTGCAGCCATTGTTGCCTAGTCCTTACAGCTTAAATCGTACACCAGATGAATCACAAATTGTTTAATTGAAGTTGTAGTGTGCAGACCAATGTTGAAGATCATGATTGGCTACCCATATGTCCAAGCGATATATATATATATATATATATATATATATATATATATATATATATATATATATATATATATATATATATATATATATATATATATATAGCTTATATAAGTTTATGCAGAAAACTGAAAGTTTATGCAGAAAACTGATTAGAATTATATCAATTGAAATATTAGATTTATGTTTACCCAAGCGCTTGGTCCTAGTTAGTCAAAATAGTTGAACCATGACTCTGGAAATGTAAAATGTCCAACCAGAGATATTTTTAGTTTCTTCATTATGCAACTTTTAATTAGCATTAGCATTTCTGATGAAATATTGGAGGTTAAATCCACTTGTCAAGTTCACAATGGAACCATCCAAAGTCATATTGTGAAACATGAGGAAAAAGGTATACGTTTTAGATTATGTGCATGCTAAAAATGACTGGATAAGTAAGCACGCAAACATGTATAACATTATATATGTTATTTTTATTTTTATTTTATTTTATTGTATTTTTTCAACCTTCATAATATTTACACCTTTTTTAATATTTATGTTTTCAATATTTACTATTATTATTATTATTAGTAGTAGTAGAAGTAGTCGTAGTAGTATTAGTAGTATTATTATTATTAATATTATTATTATTATCACCCCAGGTCAAAGGCCCTTCATTATCATTTTTATTAATAGATTGGATTTTTAGGCTTTCCATTAAAAAACTGTGATTGCATGTTTTGTTAACTTCTCATTGATAGGTCAAGTTCATCCCCTCGCATTAACTGAATAATATTATGTCTTCATTTAGAACAAATACCAGACTAAACCTCTAATAGATGTCACTGGAGGTTGCAGCTCCTAAAAGAAGCCGATAGGATTTCTATAAGCAACATTTAGTCTTTACCGCTCCACTGAGTAAGCAGCTGTTGTAAGAAGAAGGCACAAACAAAGGAAACCTACAAATTATTTAATCTTTCTTGACAGGTTTTAGTCTCTATATATTTGACTCTCAAGTCTACGGAAGACAAAACCATTCATGCAGCATATCTGACAGTTACCAGCTGCATTCTAAAACTTGTTTAGAAACACAGAAGTGCTCAGCAAAAAAAAAAAAAAATATACCAGTTCTGATTGGCTGAAGATAAACAGTTTATTTATTCCTTTAGATCCAGATGTGGTGTTACAAAGATTGCTTTTGTCAGTTAACACTTAAGAAATCGTTCAATATGCCAATTTTTTATATGCATGTTTACTTCAACTTTTTACTGCTGTTTATAAAAGCATTTCATTTTATTCCAAGACATTGAGCAGCCCTTTTGTCCTGTTGACAGAAAAAAAAAGTTTTAAATTAGAATTAATCTAAATTTAAAAAAATAAAAACACACAGAGAAGACAGTTGAAGTGTGCTGTAATTAAAAGACATTAATCTACTATAAGGTTCCAGCCAATGCCTCTGTGACCTACAGTGGCCAAAAGTGTTAGCTTAGCTTGTAAGAACAGCAGGGTGCACAGTGCAATACCATATAGGAACATATTTGACAGGTTGAGTTCTGCTTTCTGGATAATTTATAGAACATATTTCATTGTTTCTAGATCTATTTACTGCATTTTAAATACAGGTATATTGACCACTTGACACCATTTATGCTGCTGCAGGTGCCCCTTTTGCCATGACTCTTTTAGTTATAACATTCTACAGCTACGCATTCTCAAAGAGCAGTCCTACTGCAAGGTATCTACATTTATAGGCTGTCAGCAGTCATGTTATGGATTGCAACCTGGTAATTTCAAAATCCATTTATTAGTGGTAAAGGACTAAATGGTGCAACTCAAGTTCAAGGTTTAAATGTTATTATAAGACCTTTTTTTCTGTTCTACCCATTATAGAAGCAAACTGTCATTTGCATTGAGGCAATTGCAGTGCAATTTAGATTTTGCATCAATCTAGACCAGTTGTCAGGAGAGCTGCAAAAGAAGCTAATCAAAAGCAAACCTATAGTACTTTTATAGAAAGCAGACATTCTCGTCAGGTAAGGATCTTTTATTCTTAGTATTCATATATGTCCTGTTTAGTCAAGAAAGATGTATTTTATGTTATAAGAAATACTGTTCAACTTTGCTATGTAATATTGTCATAGTGTCATTTACAATACAGTGTATTCCATACCTTTAAGGGATTATGTAAAAACAGCGGATGTGTCCTTTGAATGCAATAGATTTCCACAATAATTTACTAGGGGACACATTTGAAAGGCCAGAAACTTAAATTAAAACATTATTTGCATGATACTGTTTATACACTGCAAGCTTTATTCCTGGTCCTATTTTGTAATTGAAGATAATCAAGAGCCTGGTAGCTTAATATTTATACCTGCGTCAATTTTCTTATTCCAATATGCACACCCCAAAGATTGTACACAATGTGGCATACTTCTCTTATTATATAACTGACATCTATGTGAAAGACATGCTTTCACATTCTTGTACTCTCCCCTCGCCCCACCCCCGAATGGTATTTGTTTAGTTTATAAAAGATTACATTTAAATTCTTATTTGCAAACTTGTCTCAGTTTGCAGTGTGTATGAACTTTGGCAAGCAAATAAGCATTGAGAAGCAAATTAAAAAGATTATTCTGCCTTGTCTACATGTTAGACATTACTGAGTATACAATCCCACACCTCCCTGCTACATACTGCACACTGTACACAAGTCATCTCTGCATACAAATTACTGTGTCTATAAGGATGGTTCACAGTCCATTGTGCAGGGCTATTAAAGCCAACCTGTAGTTGGTATCTGTCAGCCATAATTAACTGAGCTGAACCTTACCTTTGCCCAGCTACTTTCTACATTCTAAGCTAATATCATGTGATCGTTCTGAGAATCTTGTTCTGTTTCATACAGGAAATCTACTCCAGCCCAACACAATTGTTTCTTGAGTCTATTGGTAAAAGGGTTATTTTGTACCACTATGGTATAAAGCTTCAAGAAATGCATATACAAATAAGTCATTCCAATAAAGCTCTTAAAAAACAAGGACAATATATATTTTATTTCCATAACCTTTAAAAATTCAAAATAAAGTTCTGTGAAAGCAATAGTCCTGTGTTTTTCAAACCTGATAAATTAATACATGTAGTGTTGATTTGTGTTTTATCCTAAGCTCATCTTTGTTTCCAGACTTCTAGTTAAAAAAAAAAAAGAAACATTATTAAGTAGGTAAAGTGTAACTTGTGACTCTGAGATTCCTTTGCTGTTCCACATTACTCGATCTATTTCTGAAATAATCTGCATGATATTGGTACTTTTAGTAATGCATACAAAGAAATTGATTTAGAGGGATCCATATTCTAAGCGGAAGACAAAGTTTAATAAACTGTAGTGGGAAGAAAAAAGTGCTTGTATATATTTTTATTTTTTATCCTGCTAAAAATCACTGCACCAGCCCTGCTTATTAAAACCCTTGAGTATGAGAAAAGTTTTAAACTTTCTATTTTAATACCCGTTCTTAATGCATAGCTATGTAAGATAATGAATTGCCTTCAACAAACATAAGTACAGATAATTGTTTCATTGAAATGCTCATCAGTGATTGAACTGTGTTCAAGGTCTTCTAGGACTTCCGACATGTGTTGCATGCATTTCCATCATACTATAATCTTGTGGGGTTTTTTTGCAGTAGGTCTGTTTTCAAAGATGCGACTCAGATAGATTGAGAACTAGAAGAAGAGCGGATAAAGGAAGTGGGAGAATATTTTATCTCTTAAGAGGAAAATATCACCTACTGCAAGAGTAAACCTGTGAGATGTGAAAATATCACAGATCTTAGTGGTTGGTCCTTGACCAGGATGTGTGGATCATTTACTGTTTTTCCCAAATAATACATGCCTTAACCCTAGCTTGACTATTTAAAAAAATGTTGCTTGAGGTGAAAGTACACTTTCTGACTAAATATAACCCAAATGAACAAGGTTTCATCTTTGCGTGATGCTTTGCTTTTCTGAGATAAAATCAGAGATTGTGTGGTATGTTTAAATGGCAGACTTACAAGGGATATGCTGCAGTAGGGCTTCTTCATAGTCGTGTCTGTAAAAACTGCAACTGCTCTTATCTAAGCTTATATCCTTTCTTTCTTGAAAATGCATGTGAACTACCTTCTTGAGGAAAGGATGCAAGCTTCTAGAGCCATTCTGCTGCAGTATGATAACTTCCATTCTGGCTGATTTCAGGTATCCACAGACTATCACAAAGTCCTGACCATTAAAAAAAAAAAAAATTCATAGAGTGTGAAGGAATTACTTAATGGTCAATTACGAGGAATGTGAGTGTGCTGATTTTGCACAGATTTTACGTTAGACTTAAAGAAGTATGAATGATGCTACTCACAGCAGATCACATGGGCTGGAAAAAAAGGTAATACATGGAAAATTAAGGTTTGAATCAGTTCAGACGGTAAACAAAAGCATTTTGGTAGGATAAAAGACTTATATACAGGGGTGCTGTTTGAAATTGCTGTTGTGTTGATTAAAGTAAGGTGAGATTGTGATGGGTCTTCACTCAGGTGCTTGCAGTCATATCAACATTGTGCAAATCTGATGGCTACTGATTTGTTAGTAACATACTAAGCTGTGCATTTTTACAATAAATAATGTAGACCTATTTCGTAGAAATGCATGTTGGCACATTACTGTATTGGAACTAGCCAACTGCCTAAAGCTGTTTTGGTATTCATAATGTATAAGACAAGTTCTAAAATGGTATTTGCAAAAAGTCTGATAAGTATTTGAAATACTTCTATTCGTGCTGCTTTTTATTTTCCCATGATGAAGAAGAAGAAAAAAAAAACTGACATGACTGTCAGTTCTTGAATATTTATCAACCCCCAACTGTGATGTGGTCTGAAGAGTTAAAATGTTGTGTTATTTTAATCAGTGGCAGGAATTGTATAATCGTCTGGTTTTGAGGTTCTTTTTTCTATCAGACATTCAAAAGAATAGAGTTATTTCTTGAATAAACACATTATTATAAAGAAGTTTTAATCAGCATACACTTCAGTAGATTATTGGTTGGACAGAGTTAAGAAAATAGTTATTGATTAGTTTAGGACATTGGCTGATAGTGTTTGTTCTTTTAATATTATGCTGGGGGCTTGTAATAAAGTTGCATTGCACTTTTTAACTAGTCTGCAGTATATATGCTGTCAACAAAATTGGGAATAAGGAAGATAGTAAACAGTCAAGCAAGAGAGATTGTGTGTGCATATATGTAGTTAATAAGCAAAGATGCATACATTGAGAAGTCTTATAATTGCTGACCATTTTCTAACCCCAATGGTTTAACTTTCAAAAGCTCAGGTGAAATAACATTGTGGTCAGAAGTAAATTATGTTGAATTCTTTGCTCTGAATTGTTTTACTTTGTAATCACCTGAACCTTACATGAAATATGTGGACCAGATTGTATTTAATTACCAAAACAAACTGGTTTGATTTCATTAGCTAAATGTAATGTTGTGGCACTATTTTCTATTTAAGAGCATAAGAACGTTTAATAACGAGAGAAGGCCATTTGGCATATCTTGCTTGTTTGGTTGTTAGTAGCTTAGTACTCCAAGAATCTCATCTAGCAGCTTCTTGAAGGATCCCAGGGTGTCAGCTTCAACAACATTACTGAGGAGTTGGTTCCAGACTCCCACGATTCTCTGTGTAAAAAGTGCCTCATATTTTCTGCTCTGAATACCTCTTTACCTAATCTCCACTTGTGACACCTGGTCCTTGTTTCTTTTTTCAGGTCGAAAAAGTCCCTTGGGTCGACATTGTCAATACCTTTTAGAATTTTGAATGCCTGAATCAGATCTCCACGTAGTTTTCTTTGTTCAAGACTGAAAAGATTCAATTATTTTAGCCTGTCTCCATATGACATGACTTTTAAACTTGGAATAATTCTTGTTGCTCTTTGCACTCTTTCTAGAGCAGCAATACCCTTTTTGTAGCGAGGTCACCAGAACTGAACACAATATTCTAGATGAGGTCTTACTAATGCATTGTAAAGTTTTAACATTGCTTCCCTTGAGGCAACACTTTTCACTATATATCCAAGCATCTTGTTTGCCTTTTTTATATCTTCCCTGCATTGAGATGAAGACATTTTTGAGTCAACATAAACTCCTAGGTCTTTTTCATAGATTCTTCAATTTCAGTATCTCCCATATGGTATTTGTAATGCACATTTTTATTGCCTTACACTTTTCTCTATTAAATGGCATTTGCCATGTGTCTGCAGTTCTGAATGCTGTCTAGATCATTTTGAATGACCCTTGCGGCTGCATCAGTGTTTGCCAATACTCCTGTTTTTGTGTCGTCTGCAGAGGACCTAATACTGTTCCCTGTGGTAGTCCACTGGTTACCTGGTTACAAACCCTGTTCAGTCATTCCTCTAATAAACTTCACATTTTCTTTAATAAAATTGCAAGCTTAATACACAGTGTGATTTTAGACAATATTGTTACATCTACAAATGATTTCGAATGATTTCCCAGCCTCCGACAGACAGAAGTCACACAGATTCTGTTGGTGTGAAATTTAAATACATTATTCAATTATTCTTTTTAACAACACAGAAATACTATGCTTGTTGGGACCTATGCTTAATCTCCCACAAAACCATTTTAACCTGCTTCCTCCAGGGTACTTTGTTACCATGGTTACCAGGTTTGTAATATTAAAGATGTGCTGTCATAACCGCAGCTCCTCCACTACACTTGCTCCCATCTACAGTGATGTACTATAGGTCTTAACACTGTAATCGATTATTCTAATCATCTGGAGTTTTTACTTCTCAGTCCTCCAGGTGTTCTTTCATTTCTGTATAGCAGAATGCCATGATAATCTGTCTATGAGGTACCTTTACTATTCAAACAATTTTAGATTTTTTCATGCTGTAGTTTTATATATTTTTTTCTATACAGTATTCCTTTCGTTGGTTTAACAGGTAAATGAGTAAGGGCACTTTATTTACAAAATATATGTGTACTGTGCACCATCTGTATCATTTAGCATAATGCATTATGTGTATCTGCACATGAGTAAAAGACACAATTTAAATAATTAAAGATGCCAGAGCGTTCAAGCCAGTAGAAATGTAAAATGATATCTGACTGTCTAGACAGGAATAAAAAAAAAAATCTTATTAGATCATCTGCCATTAGAGCCAAGGTATACAATATGTACAGTACAGTGCATGTGAAAATCGAGGATAATTAATGAATAAGTTAAATCTAGCATAATCATCGAGAAGATCAAAGTGCAGCAATCTCAGTTGGCATTGACCGATAGTGATCAAGCTGATGCCATAGCCTTCAGTCTATATTCTTGGACTCAATGTTAAAATGTAGCTTCCCCTCTTCTTAGTATACTTATAGGTTTACGTACTAAATGACACAGATGAGCATTTTATCAACCCCATGATGTACAATAACGATCTAATAATAAACAAAGTGTCACTGTATTAATTTATTCACTGTTTTTAACAGATTGTATAAAATGAAGCCTGTTTACATTGGTCATTTGGTCCTAATTAGTTTCACATGCCATTTTTTTTTTCTCTCTCTCTAATGACAGGACTTTACTCTGGGGTTTATTTACACAGGAATAGCCACATGTTAATGCCAAGTTTATGTTTATTGCATGTTTATTGCATGATTTTGCCATTGCCCGGTTTTACAGATGGTTTGACTGAGGCACGAGATGATGAAGTGACTGGCTGTGAGTCACAAGCAGTAAATCAGTAGCAGAGCAGAGAATCGGAGCCCGACTCCTATGAAGATGAAGATCATTTCTGCATGCACCTGGCCAAACTGCATGATGGTTTTCCATTTCTATTTTTTTTTTTTCTATATTCTAATATTTTCTTTTAAACTTGCACAACAATATATCAAGGGAGAGGACTGGACAACTGTACATGTGAATAGATATAATATAAAGAACACTTTATATAACGTTTAGCACAGATGATGAGCCACTATCTTGCTAGAGAAGGACAAATCACCTTTTACACTTCTGGATTCATGGTTACCATATTCTTTTCAAATGATGTAGGTTAGAAGGCTGTATTGCACAATATTTCTTGTTTTATGTGTAGCAGATTTATTACAAATATGACCAGTGGTGCTATAGAACAACGGTTCTAATGATGGTGGCTTGTAGTTTGCAAGAAAGCATTCTAAATGCAGTAATCATTTGGGGGATTTCTTACACAGGTGATGGATTGCTAGCTTTGGCTGAAATATACTTTTATTTTTTATTTGAAAGATGTTTCCTTCTGTCTCGGTTTCTGTGTACCACCAATCCATTTTACTCAGATTTAGCATTGTTGTGTTTAGTTTTCAATGTACAGTTACATTAAATTAACCATTCATTGTTATCTGTACAAACTACCACTGTGCATTCACACCGTATGCCTTCATTGTGATCCTATATATTTTCCTTGGCTTTGTGGCCAACCTAGCCATTTGTTTATTTGGGGTTCATTAAAACACTCCTTTTGAACCAAAATTCATTCTGTAAAGTATATTTATTATATCTTGAAATGGTACTGTATTTGAAGGTTACAGCATTAAGGTTGAGTGGAATATTAAGGTAAAAACATATAAATGGTTAATGCAGAGAGCATTAGATCTGTAATAAGTATAACTTTAATCAGTAAATACATTTTGTGAGAGTGTTCACTGGGGAAATGCAATAAAAGAAAAGCAGCACTTAATTAGAGCTACGTCAGTGTAAACCATAGGAACACAAATATTGTAAGATTATTAAGTAAACTGATAATGAATTGGAATTAAGATTGGTGATAACGATCACATTAATTTGTATTGCACATGCCTTCCTACTTTTTTTATTTCCTCTTGTTAAATGGAAAACTGTGAAAGCTTGAAAGCTTTTTGACACTGTTAATGTATTAACATATGTGGAAAGAGCGCATGTTGGAGTTGAAAGTGGGGCACCCAGGTGTACCAGCAGGATTGGTTTCATTCCAGTTAATAAATTAAACCGTACCTTCTAAAACTAATGACAGAGTGCATCCTGTGCAGAGACCTCAAATAATATGGAGGAATGCATTCATCATGCTATTACTCCAGATTAAGCTGTCTGTATTGTCTAAATGACTTTCATTAATGGGAGAGTATGGTACCCTGATGACTAGCATTTACCGCTAGAGAAATGGAAGCGTTGCAAAGCACTTGGAGCCACTCCAGATGTAGAAAGGTTTGATGTCACTGTGCTTGACGTGATTGATCTATTTAGGTGCCTTATCATGTAAATCATTAATACATATCCCACGGTCACCTTATCAGCCTGGTGAAGTTCACAAACATGGAATCAAGATGCTGTCTAATATTTGGACAGCAAGCCAGAGACTTGGTTATTGTCTTGAGATGAGCTGATGGAAGCTGCAGACTGGTCTGGGAATAATCTTAAAAGGAATTTTAAGTTATGAGACCATAAAGATGGAGAATGAGTGGAGACACAGATTGACTGAAGTGATTCTGTTTGAGTATGCTGTCAAAGTGTAAACATTATGTTTATCCATTTATACTAATAATAGACATACAAATCATTCATACTGTATATTAGGTATTTTTTTTATATACAAATCTTTAGTATAAGGAAACCACACTTAGACCTATTGTACATTTAATTTGCATCTGCTATACATAATTTGCTTTCATTTGAGCATTAGCAGATGCATAGAATTAGTATAAATTCTATTTACGTTCACACAGGGGCATCATTTCAGAAACACTGTGGCAAAACTGAACATTCTGTGTCCCTGTGGCAAAGTGGTTAGCAGTGTGCAGGTGCAGGTGATCAATAACCAGACAGACAACAATATCCAGGTGCAATGATGATTTATTTTTACAATCCAAATTCCTGATGGCGAACAACAGTAAACTATAAAAATGTTAATGAGAAGCAATATAGCAGCGTGTATTGCTTATTTGTAATCAGTGGGTTGGCCCCGAAATAATAACAGTCCCGTTTTATTTAACCCACTGGTAACACATGCATAAACATCAGTCCACAGTGCATGCTGTAGTGCTCATAGTGAAAATACAGTTCTTTAGTGTTAACAATAACAAAGTGAAGTGTTGTCCAGGTTCATGCTGGCCTTAAGCGACAGCTCCTGGATCGTGTTTCAGCTGTCTAAATAATAACAAACAGTATTTTTAGACAATGCAAAAAACAAACAAAACACTCACGATAAATTCACATCCTCCTTTCAGGATCACTATTTAACTATATCAAGGAACAGATCACTTAACTGCGTCCCTTTATATACCATCAACCATGAACCCTTGGTTAACGATTGCAACCACTCCTCCAATCCACGGCTGCCACATAATTTCTTTTCCCTGTTGATGATTTGGTGTACGGTAGCCCCACCCCCTTCCTAGATGGACGACTTCCATCTAACCCTGGGAATGAATTGTTAGGCCATCCAGTCCTTGGTTCCCTTTACACAGCGCCCTCACAGGTCGGAAGGGAGATCTAACACTAAGAATCATTTGATCTCTGTCACAGTCCCAAATAGCATCATGATGAGAAAAAACAGGCAGTAACTGGGCCAGTTATACAAAGAGAGCATGCTGTGCTTTGTCAACATTGTTCTTATTAAAATAAAATGAGTTAAGTTTGATACATTTCACCTGCTTTTTCCACAAAGAATGACACATTGTATCAAATATAAACCAGTGAACATGAACTGCTAAATAAGCACCACATTCCTGTGAATGTCGAAAGTAGAAATATGTATCATTTTTAAATAACATGTTTACACTGATAATCAGGAATAAACTAAAATAAAAGGGGGTATTGTCTCACACCATCTTTGGCAAATTTGTCAAGACCAACCTGTAAAATCTAATGTTTTTTTCTTTGTCGGGTTAGCTTGCAATAACCAAAAGATCACTCATTCTCTCATCCCTTGTAGCTGTACGCAGGTATGTTTTGACCCTTTCTATGCACGATAAGAACCTTTAATTTCCTGAACTAATACCAACATTTGCATACATTTTCTGCTGATCCACTGCAAAAAAAGTTTATAGAGCAGCTATGCATTCTGGTACCAATCTAAAATTTTGCCACCCATTTTTTTGATGTTTAAATTATATTCTGAGAGAACTGCAATGCCAAATACTATTGATAATTTAATTTATAATGATCAAGCAAAGGATGGGCTCTGAATTAGTTTCTTCTGCAAGTTAATCCCTCCTACTTGTGTCGCTGTGTTTATTTTCTTCCATTTAACACCTGGTGTGGCAAACATTTTCATTTGGATGATATCAATGATATTATATTATTATAGAAATGATAGAATGCAATGTCATTTTGTGTTGTCAATATAATCACTGGACAACAGTGAACTATCAATCAAAAATGAATGAATGCCTCCGATGCCTTGAGACTGAGTAAACGTCATTTATTCGTTTGTGAAGAAAACTTCCACCATCTTATAAGTGATTATATAGTGTGACTGGAGGATGAAAAGGTGGAAGACATAATGCCATATAGATCGAGGGGGTAAGGGGGGCTGACTAAAGCAAATGACGCCCATGCATTCACACTGTTCTTTCCATCAGTCAACCTTAATTATAATGTATTATGTATGCTGATAGATTGAAGGATAGTAAGGAGAAAGAGTGTTTGTCAGATGGTATTGATTACATTAAACAGAAATAGTACCTGCAACAAATTGTTGTAAAGAATCTAGCTGTTAGAAGGTGCTTTGTACCACCCCATATTTAACCAAGTGCTACTCTAATCTTGTCTCCTTTTTTTCCAATTCAGGGATTTTTAACACCCACTGACTATGGTGGGGGTATAAGTAGATGTCCAGTATAAAAGAGTATTTGTCAAGTGCCGTTAGGACTGGATAAAAGATAAAGAAAGTGTGTCAAAATTTAACTTGAACCACATTCAAATAAAGAAAGTATAATGAATTTCATAAAAAATAAAATGATATTATATTGTTTAGACCTGTCATGTTAACCCTTAGTATCAGCACTGATAAAAGGAAGATGCAAAAATGGCTTTTTACATGAATATATTTAGGTAACCAAGGTTTGTCTAAAACAAGTTAAGTAATCAATTCAAGATGCAACCTTCAAATAACTCCCTAGAGGTTTAAGAATCAATTTCTACAGACCTCTGTAATCTTTTTCATAGGCTTGTTGCTTTAGGCATTAAAAAAAAATCTTAAACATATATCCTTTTTTATTCTGCACAATGCCTAATAAAAATATATACATAATTCATTGTGTGCAATTGTAGTATTCTAGTAAATTTGAATTAAACCGTAAATGTATGATACATTTCATATAGTAAATAAATAAAATACAGTAAGGCTTACTTATAAAGTTTAAAATCCATTGACAGATGTATTGAAATAAATATATTAAATATAGTATTGAGAATAATTATATGTCAAAATGTTTTTAATCTATAGTACTGTATTTGAGACCCCCCTCTCCCTTATCACATAGGTGATTGAGAAACACATTACCTGCCTTATAAAGCAAACATTTGCAATGAATGGAAATTTTCTTGTTTCAAAATTTCAGACATGAAATGCTCTCCAAAACCACTCTGATTGGCAATCATTGTACAGAGTGTTAAGGCAGAATCATTTGGAGCTGGTTGGTTGATAAGGTTTTCTTGGACAAACACATCTCTCACCTTAAAGCAAACATGTATGTACACGTCAAGCATTTTATACAAAAGACAATTCCTACCCAGTATATCTTTTATAGAATTGTGCTGTGTCCCTTTAAAAACTCTTTAGGGTTTCCCTGGAAATCACAGCTGTTTACATTGCATGACGACAAAGAAACCCCGTTCTTTATTGAGACATCACAAATGATAGTTATTAAAGGGCACTGCTTGGCAATTTGAACATTAGGGTAATGCAATCAAGTGAAAACTTTGTATGTACTGTACATGTACTGTATGTAGTTTAATTCTAAACAGAGAACTCTACCATGAGTAAATGTTCAATTACTATTGTACTTACAGGAACAATGCATAGGAAATGTTACCACTATGAAGGAAAATACATGTGTATGTGTGTGTGCAGTATGCAATGGAATTGCATCTCCTTATTTTGCAGAAAGTGCCTTTTAAATGAACTTGAGGCTTTGGTCCAGATTCTGTTAAAAGCGATTGATGGTGATAAATGTGATTGATGGTGATAAATATCCCTGTTACTATAATTTATCATGTGTTGCTATTACACTACTGGGAGCCACTGATAAGGACATCATGCCACATCAACAGCAGCACAAATAGAAAAGTCACTGTTCGACTGCAAATATTAAGCCTGTATTCAGATCAGCATGTTAGCAAATTCTACTGGACAGAATAATGAACTAATGTTTTCCAGTATCCTAGTTAAAAAAAAACATTTTTTAGACTAGAATCCTCTGGAAATCAGTTTTTTGTATCAATTTTGTACTCAAAAAATAAATGGTGGTACTGGAAAACCCTTCTGCGGTTCGTGTATGTATTATAGCAAAGCACAGTGCCACCTTTTAACGTAAAACAAATTGGGTGTAGTTTGTTTTTCTTTCCTTACAACTCTCCTCTCCTGCATTATTTCTTCTTCTGCAGGATTTCTTTGTCCTTAAACAGTTTCCATTGTTATATTTTTACTGCTAGTCATTTGTGTTGCTTAACCAGCTGAGTTGCCTTGATAGAAAGCTTTCATTTGCAAACACGCACCAGTAATTGAATTCAAACTGAGTTTTAGAAGTTTAAAGTATAGGTCTATCAGTAGACAGATGGGTGTACACTCAACAGTGGTTATTACAGCTGCAGTGTTCACAAGATCTGCATCATGACTGACCGATTTGCGTGTGCAAGAAATATTATGGCTTGAATAATGCCTGAAAAGTTGTTTTTGTTGAAAATGAAAGAAAGGCAGAAAATAATGCTGCCAGAATTTTTGTTTTGCATTAATTTAGAATTAAATAATGTTTTAGTGTTTAGCCAACCCTCCCCACTCACTCATGCCCACATACCCATCAGAGTGAAACGTACACTGGCCGTTAATCTTCCTTATCTCTCACTGTTTTATTTAATAGCATTGATTTGGACCACTTTCACTGCATTATTTAGATCAATGAGGCAGATTATTCACAGTAAAAGAGGAAAGTGATGGGTGATGATTTTTTTTCATTAAGTGGACAAGTTTATCAGAGGCTTTAAATGTAATAGATTATTTAACCCTAATACAGTTGAAAAATTGGATGCATGGAAAATATTAATACATGTGGCCAATATGTAAACATACTGATTTTAATATTCAAAGCATTCACACCAGCTTGCTAATACAGCAATTTCTAAAATCATATGACATAGTTAAAGAGTACTGTTTTGTGACCGAGTGAAAATATTTAAAGAAAATGGAAGCACACTACAGTAACCTGTAAAACTGAACAGCTTTGACCTTTGCATAAAAAAATGACAGAAATAAAGCAACCAACCGCACCCCCTTGTAGTAAGCAGCCTCCTGCATGGGCTACTTTGTTGAGTAACTGATAACGGTATTAAATTCACATTTATGGATTGCTACTTTATACAGTACTGGTGATTCCAATGAAGCTGTCTATCAGGCAATAAATAACTCAATACACATTCTCAGTTTGTTACCTTGCTGTATACCATAAAATCAGGACCTGCAGAGGGGATGGATTATTTACCAGTAGGGCTTATACACATGTACCATAACGTTGGCGTATACGACAGGTCATTTTACAAAGCTTTGTAAACAACTGTTGAGTGTTGAAAAATCCTACGGTAGCAATGGCTTGATTATGGGAAGAAACGCATGAGTGAGTGGATAGCTACATGCAAAATCAAGACACCTGGAGGGCCAAAAGCAATATTATTGAGCAGGACGTTACATAATGCTCAACCAAGTAGAATGTAAAGCTGTCTGTGGACTGCTATTGGCTTTTAATGTAACCACTGTATCAATAATTTCCACCTGGATAACATAGTGTCTGTAGTAGAGGTGGGTATTTCTGTTCAGTTTGAACAGACTCACGTTGACCACAACTGTACCTAACAGTTTTCCAATATTGTTAATAAATACAGTAGAAAACATTCAAGTTTTGTTTGTTTGTCATTAAAATAAATGTGAAATGTCTTTAGAGCTCTTATAGTTATGTCTTTGTTAACATAACTGCTAAAGGTAGCTGGGTTTTGACAGAACATGCAAATTATAATTATTCCTAAATCTCCAGTTGCCTAGGAATAAGTATCCATTCACTCAACCAAAGTGAGTTTCCACCTGCCTAACTTCTGGATACCTGTCTGTGGAAAGGTCTTCTTTTTTAAACAATAAAACCTGAAATGTCCCAAAGTTTCCCATGTATTTGGTTTGTTTAGTTTACACAAAATGTGGCATTTTTAAAAGCAAAGAGGCACAGAATTAAAACAATGGCATTATTAAACTGTGGACATACTCATCCGCATAATTTGGATCTCAATTAAAATATGACCTTTCACATAATTATGTTTGGAACGCACCATGCATACTAAGATACTCATTTGCCTTAAACTTTTTTTTTTTTATAAACATGAATTAAGTTTTTATGAACATTAATTCATAATTGATTGTCTTTCAACCAGAATGTAAAGCTAAGCAATGTTTAAGTCACCTAGTAAAAGCAACAAGGCCAGTTCCCTGTCATTACACAGTAACCGTGTAATAGCCTGAACCATTACATGGCTATAATCTGATGTACTACCTTAAATTTAAACTTCTTTAATAACCTGTAAATGTGAGATTGGATTTTGTTTTATCACACGTTGACTGAATGTACAGGACTAATCAAACTGATACGTTCTGTTTTCACAGGAGCAAGGCAAGATTGGAGTCACATTTAACATCGGAACTGTAGATATCAGCATCCAGGAAACAAGTACCCCAGTGAATGATGGGAAATATCATGTAGTACGTTTCACAAGAAATGGTGGCAATGCAACACTTCAGGTGGACAACTGGCCAATAAATGAACACTATCCAACAGGTAATGTAAACTCAATGGTCTTAATTAAACCAGTAGGGAAAACAATGCAGAGTAAACTGGACAGTACAGTATATGCTTTTAAACCACTGGAAATGGTAACCCAGCATTGGACATGATGTTTTGTTTTATATTTAAGAACATTATTTTTATATTTATAACACTGCTGCAAAACCATTATGTTTTCCCAACATGTGCTGGTATAATTACCATCGAAATTGAGCTCAGTATGGGTTTAATTTATATGGCATGGTGAAACTAGCCTTTACTGAATAACACCCTCTGTTCCACTCATTCTATTACACTTTGACAAGAACACTGTGACATCTTTTTAAACTTTTCCATCTGCAACGGCTTTTGACATCATAGCACAGCAACCTGTAATGATAGTGCCTGACAGCCTGCAAATCAAGTCCTCTTCAATTATGCTTTCTGCTGTCCGAGAGTAGCCTTCAAACAGGTTTTGATGACTGCTTTTTGAAGCTGTAAGAAGCTGTTATTTCAGAGGAATACACCCTCTCTGTTGCTGTGGCGGTTTATTTAATTATTTATTTTTTGTTGGGGGGGGGGGGGGGGGGGGGGGGGTTCTTACAAAAAATATAATATTGACTGGTGAATAATCTCTTTTGATGAGAAAATGAGGGTAACATTTAGATCAAGTGCCAAAGACTGTTCACTGGTAATGACTGTTGCCCTTGTTCTTAACAATACCATGCAGCACCTGCTGTAGTCTTGTGGGATGCTGTATAAAAAGGACATCTGTTACCCTGTTAAAAATTTAAATCATCAGAACCACAAGCAAGCAAAGAAGCAACTCTACAGTCATAAGTAAAGGCTTATCTCTCTACTAAGGGATCTATTAAGAGGTAATTTGTATTATTGACTAGTCTTCAGTGCTTACAGTCTGTGAATTTGAAGACACTATGGGTTTTATGATTTTTCTGAGTCACAATTAATACAATCCATATTGAGCAGGGAAGAAATAATATGTCTTCCATTAAAATCAACTAACTGCCATAATGTGACAGAACCATATGAGACTTAATAGGTTTGGTGAGATTCCTTATTTCCAGTATGTATACTTATTGAGTCTGGCTTCCCCAGGATTAAGACATTAAGGGGATCAACATTTCATACACCATGCATTAACCTGAAGCTCAACCACTTCCAAGATATTAACTCTGTAATAATAAATGAATTAACTGGTGTAGGTATCAATTTGTTCTTCACCCCAAGGGACACTCATGGAAAGTGTGTCACCCCACTCCAAGTCAATGGTCTTCTATTGCTTGCTGGTGCATGCATATGGAATAAATGGCTAATGCATGATTGACAGTATGCTGTTGCTATAGTGACTCATTTGTTCGATTTTTCTTTTAAACACAACTTCAGTGGAACATCAATTGTATGTCATGGTTAGTAGAGCTATAAATACAGTACAAGGTTTGAGTGGCGTGCCTAGATGAAAACTATGCATACATCTTTGTACTATGTACTATTCTTTCTAATTTTTTATGAAAAAAACTAAAAAAAGCTAACTCCGCTAATGACGTAAAAATAAGAAGTCACATACTCTTACTCTCAACAAGCATTGGAACCGTACAGTCGAGTGGGTGAGCTCGTGGATTACTTTGCATGATTTGGTCACACTATCATGCCTATAAAATGCCGGGAAAAAAACGGACAATATTTCTTTCCTTTTCCCAAAAATGCACAGCTGAAAAGCAGCTATGTAAATTGAACAAGACAACTTGTTTTCTCCAGCTGTGAAACCAGTGTTTATTGGATGATGACATGATGTGACAATGACTTCTTTATTTTAAGCTTCTTAAAAATAGTTGTAACCTTTATAAGTTTAAAGGGAGGATGATTAATTAATTCATGCTCTAAATACTATTTCTAGTTACATAAACCAGTATATGAATCTGTACAGCATGTTCAATCTGTGTGGGTTTACAAACTTATAGAAGGTTTTCTGACAGTTTTCTGCTGGTATAAAGGGTGCTACTGATGAAACATGAGGGTATCTACTTTAATGACTTAAACAGCTGGTGGTTTTAATGACGCCAACCTAAAACCATGCTCTATGATTAAACTTTTTTCACTTTATCTTATTGGATTAAGTGAAGGATTCATACCCAGTTGAAGAATGGCAGAACAGGTCATTGGAATTACCACTGTGAAAATAAATATATACTGTCCATGCCATGTTTCCAGTCCTGTTTGGGTTTATCATTCTCTGACACTCCTATAAGAAAGGCATCTATTTTTCAACTATGTGACAACATCACCTGCTTATGATGCAGTTCAAACTAATGGCTGAAATCCATCTGGGCTGCTGTGTTCAACATACAGTGTTATGGTCTCATGAATAACAATAGTAATAACAGCAGTAGTAAACAGTAATATAATTGTAGACTAGTAATGATCCCTTTCCAAGCACAGAGTACCTCCAGGGAGTATTTTCAATATAGAAATTCAGTTTGATTGCCTAATTCAGGCTGGATTGTAATATGAGCTGATACATCCAAAGCTACATGCTTCAGGCTCCCCAAAGTAGTTGACACTGTTTTGTTTTGCACTTAAACTTGCAGTTACTGGTACACGCTATTCATAGGTAATGTAATCAGAATGGATTTTTCTTCAAAAGCTGAATGATTTCTCCTGTAATTATAGGTTAGCATTATACAATTAACTCACCTCTTGAAATGCTAATGTGAAAACTGCAAAATTACTTTCGTTCCTTCCGTTCATTCTTTACTTTATTTGACCCCCTCCCTAACACATAGCGGGCAGACCAGTACCACCACATGAAGACAGTAGGAGGCTCAGTAAGTAGTGCCCTTGATTTAAGTCATTTCAAAACACATTCAATCATTATATTACAGATTTTCTTTTTTTAAATTCACTATAATACTCACTAGATATCTCTGCTTAATATTTTCCCATTCCTCCATTAATACATTTTGCTTTCTGGTTCTCATTGTTAAGGTCATTCCAGACATGTTCTATATGGCTGTAATCATGACTGTAATCATATAGAACATGTAAGGGAAGCTATAACCAGAAGCATAGTGCCATGGGGCAGAAACTTTCCAATGTAGAACAGCAGTAAAATTAATTGGTATTAGTTTCTTCATAATCCCAGCTAAAAAAAACTATTTAAAAATGTTTATAACAGGGACGAAATACTCTAGATAGGTGACATAAAATTGCATCATGCTGCAAGGGTTAAACAGTGTGACATGTTGACATGGAACCTGGAAACTGAAGGCACATGACCTTCATTAGTTTCTAGCTTGGAGCCATTTTCTGTTAGCTTGCACGGGGAGCTCTGGAACGGGGCCAAGTCTTTTATGTAGGAAGGGGAAAAAATGCATCTACCTGTTCATTCATCCTTGCCACAGCTTCTCGGATTGTAGCATCCTGAAAAAAATGGCTAGGCTTTATTATTTATAAAGCACTGGTTATTTATTTAAAGTTAAAGAAAGTACATTTCTAAATAAAATAAACTTCCAGGAATCTAAAGTCATTTGTCAATGCATACACTCCTTCAAATCACAGGAGACTGAATTTTTCTGAAAGGTGTTACAGACATCAAAGCCAGTGCCCTTTTACCTGCATCACCCATAAGATCTATTTTAATTTATAGAAACAAACCAAGATAGATATGTGAACTATAGGGTTATTTCCAATAACCACAATGCCTTTAGAGATAGTAGTGTCAGTCCCAATGCAAAAGTTAAAGACAGCTAAATTTTCTCACTGAAACAAAACGGGTAGCCATTTCCCTGCTTAAGCACTTCATATAGGCAGATCTGCAGCCCAGCACAGTCGAATTGTATGTGTTTTTAACAAACACTGGATTTCACTGTCAGCTGGAATTCTGCCAGGTGTCCATTTCCTTAGCACTGACATAGGCGGTTTCATCCATAGCTTAATCTACTGGGCAGAAACCAATTGTAATTGAATCACTGAAATGGCCGATCATCTCTTATTTCGAACATAGCATGAAGTCTGAATTATTGTAAGATGCCTAGCATAGTGCCAAATCACAAAAATGCCTATATGCATACACACGTACTACAAGCAAAGTTAATTTATGTGATTAGGTAAAGGGTTTCATTTTCTTTCAGTTTCAGTTTAGAAACGTGTATCAATGATACACTATTACTAGATGTGATCTGTTATAAAAAAAAAAAAAACATGCATAAACTGTAGAGAAATTATTTTTCGGACTGATCGGAGGGTTCAAATAGTCTGCTGCAGTCTAGTCCGATTTGCTTCAGCTGCTGAAGTGTATGTGAAAGAGAACAGGGCCGAAGGATAGCAGACAGAGATAATAGAAAAGGAGACACTGAAGGAGAAACTGACAGAGTCACAGGAGTAGAGATAGATTTCTCTACTCTAAAAAAAACAGCAAACCATGATAGGAATGATGCAGAGCTGTTGCTGGGTAATATTAAATGAAAAGAGTAGAAAGTTTCAGAATTCAGTTGCTTTTTACAAGATAGAACACAGTTTTGTGAGCAGTTATGTGTATTTATCACCAGAAAGTCAGATCATTATTTGGAATTTAAATGTTCTTTTCCTGAAACAGCAAAATAAGATAGATAGATACAAAATACACAGATATTTTATTTGGAATATGAATATGAATAATTTTGGAACAAATTATCACACACAAGATAAAAAGGAAATTAAAGTTGTAGGCGTTTTATAAAGAAATCTGTATAATAAAGAAAATATGTTGCGTTATACTGTATCATCAGCTTAAACACTAAACTGAACACATCTCCACAACAAAAACAACGAATTTGCTCTTCACATACTCTGTTACATAAATAAAGCATTTTAAATACATGTTCACCAAGCCTGCCTACTAAGTTTTAACTGAAGCAAGACATATAAATGTCAGCTCTGGCCAGCCTGATTTGAATATGTAGGGACACTGTTTGAAAGCACTGTCATCCTTCGTCACATCCTACCACTGTCGCAGAACAGTTATCCTGATGGAAGAGCATATTTACATCAATAATGATATCCACAGTAGTCTGCTGACCTGAACAAATGGAATTAAGTTGTCAGCGTGTCATAGTTTGTATATTTAATAGAAAAGAGATTAACTATTGCAGGGTTTGGGAGAACTCTGCCAGGTACCTTAGACTGATATACTGGATGTGAAGAGCAAGTGAAGTGTGACTGGTTGCCTTGCTCAATATCAGAAAAAAAAGAGACTGAGGTGCGTTGGGTTTACCCACGAAGGGCAACATTACATTGGCTGTTAGTTGTTAAATCCCAATCTCATCTTTACAAAAAGCTTTTGCAAACACTGGGTCACAACCCACAATAATGACAGCTGAAAAAGCAGGCAGCAATTGCATCTTCTGATTGTTTTCTGCCCTTGCAGCTGCAATCAGAGGTTCAGATCTCTTTACAACCGTCTCTATGTTTAATTGTGACAAACCAATACCGTATTTTGGTGTCATTACAACTGCAGGCCATAATTCTGCATGAAATATTTTTACATTCCAACTAATACCAAAGCAAGGCAGAGTGTGGAAATGTCTCATCTGAATCTGCAGGGTTTAAGGTCCACTCGCTAGTCAGACAGACATTTGAGTTGCATTTATTGTGGTCACTGACATGGGCGCTTTTCTTTATATTGGGATATCTGCACGGGTAAGAAAAGTAAAATAAAATAAAATGATATATACATATATAGGGTTAATTTATTACATCAGTTAAGACAATCAGCAATGCTGCTTGCTCTGCATTTCTAAGTGTTGTATCTACTTTAACCTGCTGAGGAATTGAGAACTCTGTAAAAAAAAAAAAAAAAAAAAAAGAAAAAAGCTCTGATTCTGCCAGCATTAACCGTTCAAATGTGGTATTTCTGATATTAGCATTTTAATAATGTATTTGTTTGAAGCTATTTCTTTGAATACAATGAAGCCACTGTTATATCGTATTTATGGTTGAGTTTTCAAATAATAGAAGTTGTAGATCGCTCAGATATTGGGAAAAGAAAAATACTGTCAGCCACTGAAAGGAACTCAATGTGTAATGTCCTAGACAATAAACCATGTGATCTGTATTGTAACAAGCATCGAGTCAACACCTTAAAACATTTATGATAAAGCAGAACACTGACCTGCATCATCAAAAAAGAGGGACTGATGGCATTGTCTTTTGTTTGCCGAAAGATGATTTGGTATCTGAAAAATGAGAAGTACAAGCTTTCAACATCCTTCTTATTGTAAGATACATTTTTACATCTTACCATGATAGATTTGGCTGAATTAAAGCAATTAACTGCAACCTGTGTGAGCCGGCGCCCCACTAAGATCAATTTTACGCTAAAATCTGATTCCTCTGTGTATGTTTACTCAGTATAATGTATACTGTGCTGTATTAGAAAGCACTCAGTGGGGCTTTATCATCCCTTGAAATCCCTTTGTTAATGTAAGGCGCTTGCAGCAGTAGGAGGTTTTAAATCACATATTTAAGCTCCTCTAGATGAGAGTGCAAAACAGAAATGAAAAAAAATGGGTTGCCTATTTTCTAAAATTGTATGGGAAATATAAACAGCTGATATTTTCAATATGGGTTTATGAGAGAAATTTAACTATTGGAAGTAAAAATGTACTGAAACATTGACAAGAGCTATTGTTTTTGCACATTGTCATTCTAAGTCGTGATACAGTTAAGGACACGCAAACACAAAACATTTTTCAAAAAGTCTTTGGCTTTATCTGCCAGGATTTAAGGTAATGATTTCCTAGGTATGAGATAAATAGTATTGGACCCTACAAGCTAAATACAATTACTCTTATCAAAAACAGAATCTTTAGCCCCTTATAAATCTCTCCAGGGAAAAAAAAAGATAAGCTTTCAGTATGAGCTGTAGGCCTAATCCAGCGATTAAATGAAACCACCCAGGAGGTTTGCGATAAATGCTTTTGCTCTCATTGTCTAAGAAGATATAGAGAGAAATTCCACAAATAAAGGCATTTCAAGACATGAATCCTGTAGGACAGGGAAGGCTACAAACTGTGGACAGGTTTGAGACCACCAATCTGTATTTGTGGTCCACGGTTTACAAGTTAGGAAGAAACAAAGCAACATAGATCTAAAAATGGATCTGTGTACTCTTCACCCCTCTTTCTCAGACAAGATGCCTTAATACTTAAGACGAAGTGAGTGGTCAAAGATTTATGCGCTCACTTTATGCTCACTTGAGGAAGAACCTTGAAGGATTTTCCCAATAACCCTTTTTCTCTTTCACTTTGCTGCATGGTACAGAGACTTTGAAAAAGGACCCATCAGTTGTCACATTTAAGAACATCTTTGTAGAGCTACATCAATAGTCATCAATAATGGCTGGAAGAAACTATAAAAGAACAGTTAGCAGATTGGCATAGCCAATTGTTGATATGTATGTGTTGCATTAAAAAAAAAAAAAAAAAAAAGTTACATGTTGATACACTATTATTAGCATTACATAACCTTTTGTTAATTCCTATGTGAAAAAAAAGCAGCCTGACTGAATTCCCTGGGAGAAATGTTATCTGGAAACTTGCATTTTCAACAGTGTTAAATAGAAAACAGACAATATCTATTTTCTTTTAAAAACAATTCAATAATTTTAAATTTCCCGTCAAGTGGTGTCCTTTCAGATTTTTTATTTTTCCCCCCAATTTGACCTTCATTTCCATCTAATTCTGGGTAGTCCAAGAATAAACACATTTCTTCCATGTGAAACTCTCTGATACTGTGTATAGGGGTCAGAACAGGTTAATAAGTGTGTATTCTGCAGGTTTCTTTTGCCTTGTTTTATATGCGGTTGACACTGTGACTTGGTGAGGTTAATTTAATGGAATCAGGACACTTAAACTACAGTGACCTAACCTTAGTGGTTTTACAAAATCCATATACAGATGTCATTCATACAACCATGCACTGTGCAATCGAAGCCCAATAATAATAAATTATTGAATAAACAGCATTGTGGCAGGTGAGTACATACTGGTCCCTATAAAAGCAAGGCCTTTCCTTTTAAAGCATGTGTTTTTATTGTTATAGCATGGTACACTGCAGACTTACTATTCCATTCTGTTGTCTGTCTATTTTGGCCAATTGTCAAAAAAGACTAGTTGGCAACCATTTCCTTATCTAAAGGAATCCAACAGCCATGATTCTGTAGGAATATAAAAATCTTCCCGTCGACGCTTATATATCACAACATATAATATTAACCAAAATAATGTTTATTTCTTAATTCTTTTACATTTTTTGTAAGCATGCACATACAACATTTTATATGACTACAGTGTATCCGCAGGCGTAAAATATATATTTATACGTATATAATATATATATATATATAATATATATATATCTATATATATATCTATAGTATATATATATATATATATATATATATAATATGTGTAAGGAAAAAGAACAGCTATGTTTCTAAACTCTAATCTTCCACTGATCTTAAAAAATACCATGAAAGTTGTGTCATGCAAATGGCAGGCCAGTCTGATTTCTCTGTTGCTGTAATTCCAACAGAATACATGTACACATCATCTGTGAAGACCCTTGCTGTGTTTAATTGAAACATTGTGCAAGCTGTGTGTTGCTGGGACGTGTGAAGAAAAAGGAGTGGTTTGATAGAGTTCTGCTGCCACAAATGGCATTACTGTGTCATTGTATAAGAATATAATGATAATAAAAACATACTGTAAATGTAATAATTTCATAATTTTAAACTGGGGGACTATTTCTACAAGTCATTTGTTAAAATTTCATCTTGACTGTGTTCTGATAATGCAAGAAGACACTGTGCGACATGACACTCTCTGACTGCTTTGCCATTGTCCTCTGGCTGCGACAGCACAGCATAACAGATTCCTTTCAGACGAACGTATCGAAAATTGACCTTTATAAGATAACAACAAAAATTTAACACAATACTTTGCCTTCAAAAAGGGGAATGCATAAAGAAACCTGACATATGTGTAGGTCTGAGTACTTTCTGCATTCAGGTTGCCTCCAGCATTGTCTTCTCTTAGTACAGTTGTTGCTTACTTATAAAATAATAGCAGAATGTGCATACACCAACTGAAGCTAGTGTAGAAATATCACTAGGATGTATAGTTTCATCAGTTTTGCTATTGTCATTTGATCTTGTTTGGCATTGCAATTAAATAAGTTGTTTCTGGAAGTATTCTATGAATGAATGCCCCAAATCACCAGCTAAAAAGACAGCTGAGGTCATCATTTTAGATTTAATGATTCCCAGCATCTAATTAGGTTAAAACTCAGGTACCAGCTACCATGTTAAAAGAGTAAATATTGCAGTGTCCTGTGTCAACGTGTGAATGACAGATAACATCAATAAAACATTATGCAAATTGCAGTTTGCTGTGCTCATGCCAGAGGCTAAATCTTGACCTCCAGTTTTGATGTGTGTGGCATATAATAAAGCTTGGAGAGACTAAAGCCAAATCATAAAGCTTTCAATATCATACACACTCTGTCCATGTAACTGGCTCCTTAACAGAAACACAGCATGAAAACAGGCCACCCACCATGCCAAACCTGTTCAGTTACTGTGTGCTGTAAATAATTGGTGATACTGATGAGAATGTTCAGCTGATCTCACTGCCAGAGCTCCAATTACCTGTAAACTCAGTCAGGGCTATTGATTGCTATTAACTACTGACAATCGTTATTCAATTATACAGCACTGTTTTTGACATTTGGTACAGTACTAGCAATTTTGACATCCAACCACGTCCAGTAAAATGAAGTGATTTTATGTTGTTTTATATAGCTACTGTATATATTGTTTCTAAAGCTTTGGTATTGAATAACAGCAGATATTATTTACTTTCTGATAGATTGAGGGAGGCCTGCCTATGTGGTGTTGTGCTAATTCCTGATGTCCTTTTCATTGCTGCCCTAGTGCGAAACACCATGGCACTGTCCTGGCATGAATACGTTATAGTGTGCTGAACTGCTGTAACACTTTATATGCAGAGTGCCCGGCTACTGTAACTATTCTTAACATTTGCTTTTTAAAATGCATCAATATGTCCTATTTATTTATTTTTTTTAAAAGCATATACTGTCCTAAAAAATAAAACAACCTACATTGAATTCAAAGTATTAGTCAATTAAACTGAAAACCAAAACTATTTTGCAGAATGGACATACAATCCACACACACACACATGCATACAACATATTTTTCTAAATCAAAACTAAAATATTACTATTCTAACACTGCCTTAATGTCAATCTAATACAATTATTACTGTTTAACAGAATGTTTGGCAATCTGTTTATAATTAAAATTGATCGTCTTTTAAACTGTATAATATCTTTATATTCATACTCATACTATGTTCATTTCAAATAGATTTCATAAATTAATGTGAACTTTTTAATTAAGCAGGTTTTGGGGTTAATTTTATATTTCATACACAAGCCCAGTGGAGGCCTAAAAGTGATAGCATTACTAATAAAAAGAATAATACATTTTCTAAAATTATTTTTAAAAATGGTTTAAACTTAAACAAAAAACAAAACTGTAACGGGTAACTGTGCTTAAATAACTCTGGACATTGCAGACTGTTTTAAATTGTTTTTTAAACTTTAAAGGCAGCAGTGATTATGAACGTCTTCAAATGGTAAATAAGAAAATCCCATTCAAATATACCCGGCCAGTAGAGGAGTGGCTACAAGAGAAAGGTAACATGTTAAACTTTGAAAATTACAATTTTTATTATTATTATTATTATTATTATTATTATTATTATTATTATTATTATTATTATTATTATTATTATTATTATTTAAAAGATGTCAGCTAACAAAAATATTTGTTTTCGCACTGATAAATGAATGTTTTAATTTATGTTGTAATTTATATCATAGTTTTTTTTTTCGTTGTCTAAATCATATTATAATGCATTATCATCAAACATAGTTAAAGGGACTGCAAAATGAAATGTATAAATTATGCATGAACAGGTGTATAAAATGATAATTATAGCATGCTAAAATCTATCTAAAACCAATCTAAGAAGATATGAATACTTTAAATTATTCCCTCTAAGGTGCAGTATATATAAAATCAACTAGACAATTAAATTGTTTGCTTAATGTAGTAATAATCATTCAACTATAAAAAGTAATGACCATATTACCGATAAAAAATACTTAGAGGGAATACTACAAGAAATTCCATGCATTGTGTTAAAGATCACTCTAAAAGGTATGTAAAGAATATTACTTAAAATGAAGGTACAGTAGCTAATAAAGTCCCTTTAACAAGCTCTAAAACATAAACCCAGTTTCAAAACCATTACAGATTTTAACATGCATGAGCTGACTTGCTATGTATTTGTATGTCTGTGATTTTTTTTTTAAACACCTTTTACTAAGTAAACTATTTAATGTGTCTGAAGATATCTGTAGTATTAAGCATGCAATGTGTTAGCGATTTGAACAATGACAAAAAAGTTCCCATTGAACAGTTTACTTAGATATATATATATATATATATATATATATATATATATATATATATATATATATATATATATATATATATATATATATATATATATATATACACACACACACACACACACACACACACACATACATAATGACATACATACCCAAATCATATACTTGATAAACTAATTATCAAACTAAATGGAGCAAAACATTCGCTACAGCAGTAGGGCCTCGGAATACTGAAAACATGTGATTGCCCTTTTAGGAAAAGGTGTTAAATCTTTTCTTAAAAAAAAAAAAAAAAAAAGGCTGCTACGTTATTTAACTTTCCTTTTCAGCACAGAAGGTAACACCGTTTAATTAGTGTTTCTCAAAGACTTGCCAAAAAAAAGCTACCAAAGTATGCAAGTGTCAGAAATCAGTGTGAAAAATGCATGGTCTTATCGTAAAACCCTGTTCTTGTAGACGCAACCCTTTTTTTATCAAAATGTGGTACGTGATCATTTGCTGTGCAGAATAACGTGATCCATTTTTGTTTCATTAAGGCATTAATCTGCATCAACCCAGTTCCCAGTTACATGCCCCCAAAAGTACAATTTGGTCTCCCTGTTTCAAAATAGAACAGAAAAGTGATGACCATTACATTGCATTCCAGTCTTTTACATTGCCTTCCTGTCAGACGTATACAAATGTATACCTCTGAAATTCTGAAACCAAATAAATGTAAAACCCAACTAATGGCGTCAAACACCGGTTCATGTTTTTGAGGAACTACCAATTATACAAAGTTGGCCACTCGTGAAAGGCCTGACGTGCAATTTTGATTTGCATCAGCCTGGTGCCAGAATGCCTAGCCTGCTCTTTATTTTTGATCGAAACAAAAGCAGACTGTAATATCACCACCCTGAAGCCTGTAAATCTGCTAAATCGATGACCTTCCACTATGTTTAGTGATATTATTAACTGGTCTATAAATCACCACTGAGGTGAAACACCAGTTGGATTAAAGGGCGGAGGTATTTCGATCTATGAGATACAAGTGTTTTTTTAGGACTCTCAGCTATGCCACTAATTTGCTATACAAGCCCTGATTACTAGCATTGCATTCAAGTACAGTAGGCTTTGTTGGGTTTAAGATCGTCTTTGTTTGAATATCCTATCTAGGAAAATAGCTCCCCTCTCAAATGCAAATATATATTAACAATAACAAAAAAAGTACTGAATGGAGGGAGACTTAAGTAGCAGCGATACAAAGTAGGATTTTTGTTACTCATTTTTTTAAAAATAAATAACAAAATGATCTTTATTTGTTAACGTTTTATATAAAATAAAACTATGTGCAGCCCAATTTAATAAAGCGACCGGTTTAAGGTAGCTATACAAGGCAGAACTGTCTGCAATGAAGTTGAAATATTATCACTGTCTGCTTTTTCTTCTAGGTCGGCAGTTAACCATCTTCAATACCCAGGCTACAATAACAATTGGAGGGAATGATAGGAAGCGTCCGTTCCAGGGTCAGTTGTCTGGTCTCTACTACAATGGCCTTAAGGTTCTCAACATGGCCGCAGAAAACAACCCCAACATTAAAACAAACGGCAGTGTAAGGTTGGTGGGTGATGTGCCTTCTGTCCTGGGATCATCAACAACAACTTCCATGCCTCTAGAAATGTCCACAACCTTCATAGAGACCACCACCACTATGTCAACAACCACAACCCGAAAGCATCGCTCTCCACCTACCATTCAGGTAATGCATTGTGTTTTGTTTTATTTATAGACATTTTACTGCAATGTGGCATTATGAATAAGGGTTTGAAGTAAGGCATTTAAGTAAGGCATGTGTATTGTTTTAATAAAAATTAAAACAATACACACACCTTATGGAAACAGTTTTAACAATACATGGGAACATGTAACGCAATAAAATAAAAAGGTTCTTATATACCCTTTAATTAAACGGCTGAATTGCTTTCCTTAAATCAAGTTCTGTATATGCTTAGCAATGTGTCATCATTTTAAAGTTATACATGCTATAGGAGTTGTTCAACATCAGATCTTTTTTTGTATAAATATATAAGAAACACAATACATGTTTAAATGTTTTGGCTAATTTACTTTAAACCCAAGATAAACCAGCATTGATCAAAACCCTCTAGAAATGCTGACCAGGGGCTATTCTCACACTGAAGCCTGGCTTTATTTTTATTGTGCTTATAAGACTTCATTCTGTTAGCAAACATTAGCAGGAAAAAAAATGTAAATGAAAAAAAAACTACCAAGTGTATTCAGTGTTTATCACCAGAGATAAAATGCCTTAGGAGAGATTCATTTTTTTTTCCGATAACTGTGGGAAAATCCTGCCTGCTTACGCTGATTAACTTAAAAATGTTTCAAATAAAAGCAGATGAGCTGGCTAACAGGTATTATCTCTAAATTCGGTTAATGTTAAACTGTGACATTTTCCTAGGAGGTTATTTTAAAATATCAGCATCTGGAATGGAAAAGTTATCAAATATATGTTTATTTGTTCTGTTGCATCACTCAGACAATTCTTAGTAGCCTAGACCATCCCATAGGCCACCTGCACTCTCTCACCAAATTCAAAAGTCAGGGCCTCTGTGTTAACATTAAGCTAAGCCAGTCTGTGTGGTTTAATAATAGACTGTTCTTCAGCAAAGCACTTTGAAAACATGCTTTCAGTATGAACCAATAAATGTCAGTGACTTCACAGAATATAATTATACTGGCCATTTCATGATATTAAAGCAATAACTCTCCATAGGTCATTCAGTACCAGAAAGAGGGAAGACTTGTGTTTCCTCCGTTGCAGTGCCGTTAAGATAAATGCACTATAGCTAAAATGAGTGGAACTTTTGAATGTAAAATAATAACGAGAGCCTCTCAAACTAAATGAAACATGCCATTACGTTTGCATAGAGAAGACCGCTGTATTTGTGTGGCTGTGCTTGTAAATCTAGTCTTAAAAACACTGACGAGAAATAAAATAAAAATCAGAGCTGATTGCATTCACTTTACATTTTGTAGAAAAACTACCTTTTTTTATTTGCTATAACTGCTGCAACAAAATGTCACTGTTTTCTAAATTGAGCGTGTAATGTATTTGAAGTCCTGTGAAATGCTTGATTTTCAATTACATTAATAACATAAATGTAAAGTAGATCATGTTTAAATCTCTGGTGAATCTCTTGTTAATTGGGGAAGTGTATCTACTGCATTTGAAATTGTACTGTTTTTTTTTTTTTTTTTAGGCAACAATGTGCTTGCTACATGTTTTTGTTTTTTTGTTTTTTTTTTGGGGGGGGGGCTACTAACATGGGTATTATTTGGAATACTTATTTGAAAATAGTATGAATGCTTCTAAGCATTACTACAACTAGTAAATGACATAAGCTAGGCCTTGTAAGTCTGATTGATAAACAAACAGATACATCATATGGTAAGACTTCACCATCACCAGTAGAGCAGCCAGAGGTGCACTCTGTAGCAAGTAACAAGGAATGAATAACTGGCACAAATGTTTTGCGATTCTGTCCTTGCTGTCATGAACCATGATGCTGGAGAGATCTATGCATGGTAACCTACTAAAAAATACTGGAGTAATGGTGAATATGGAATTCCATGTATTACTGTGAATTGTGGGTTAGCTTCAAAATTGATATCTTTCACATCATATGTTCCATTTGGATTACAGACACTGTGTTAGGTATAGACCTATAGGTATATAACCTATAGATTTTTAAAAATTGATGAGACTGTACATTTCAAACACACCATCTGCAGTATAATTAATGGCTAATTTAACACTTCACTTAATCTTAAGGGAATGGAATAGAAGGGTTAGTTTTTCTGTTTTTAAGCTCCTTGTCTCTACATTCTGGTGTTTGAACATTTTTTTAATGACATTTTAAGCACATTCCCTGCTTCTTATCAACTGCCATAGACTGGAGCAAGGCTAGTAGAGTAAAGCATGCACAGAAGTGTTTACAGCATTTAAGAGCTGAAGAGGTGAGAAAATGCAAGGTTGTTTGGTGCTCTGCTAGTTACCTGACCCTGATTGCAAGTTATTTTGACCTTCCTCTTCGTTTTGCCCTGACCGGATTTCAGTCTAGGTCCCAGAAGGTGAAAAATGTTGTATTGCATTACAGCTGTAGACCTCTTTGCCCTGATACACAAATCTCTCTTTTATTAATAATATCCTCTAAGGGAATTAGGAATTTCCAATACTGCTAATCTCTACAGAGATACAAACTGAACTCCCACTAAACCTTCAAACTAGGGAATTCGGTCACTCACTGTTGTCAGAAACTGTGACAGTGATTGCATACAAACAAAACTGCTTCTAAAAAAGAAAAAAAAAAAGGTATGCCACAGTTTAGCTCTTCCTGTAAAAAAAACGCTATTTCAGCAACATCAGTGGAACAATAGTCTATTATAAGTGTTCCTGTGAAACAACCCATAACAATCTCTATGCTTGTATGTTCATGTCTGTCATATGTGAGGTGACATAAAGTACAGTTAATTATGCTGCAAGGGTTTAAAATGGTTTTCTAACTGAAGTGACCTACATTTTCTTTAGTTTTTGCTGAGATTTTAGAATGTTTATTAAGATATATGAGAATGTCCACATAGAAAATTCTTTGTTAACTGCCTGGATTGTTCTACATTTTTCCTTTTTCCAGGTAAAATACACCCACAGCTGTTTGAAACATATGCACTAATATAAGAAATATTAGCAAAGTTATACACTGTCAAGTCTAGTTTTTTTTGTCAACTGATTAAAGTGGTTTATCAGTGGCTTTTACTCACTTAGTATTTGCTCATTTCTTTAATCCTATGCCTCAAGCGCCATGACTGGTATTTTTGTTAACAGTTAAATTTCTCTTTGTTATGCGAAAGATCTATACGCCCGACCGAAATTGCGTAAAATCGTCCAGGGAAAGTTTGAGATCACAATGTGCTGCTCCTGCTGCTTGATGGTATTACAGATATTGATATACCAGGAAGAGATTTCAGTTGGACATTGCAGCACTGATGAATGGTTTATCCTGATCAGAGCTGAGAGCTGCTTTTTAACATGCCACATTGGCTCAGATCATTTAGAGCATCACTTTTGCTGAAGTCATAATAGTTTTAAATTGCCTATGTCGGCTTTTGAGATTCATTGTAAAAGATTAATTATTCTTGTTAAGATTAAGTTTTCTTGTGTGTTACCATAGTTACCATGGGCCAGCAAAGTTGTTTTTAAACAGCATATTAAAACATATGGCTAATTTGGTGCAATTTTCATGCTGTTATGAATCCCAAGAAAATAAGTACGTGTTTCACAAGGAAAGTGATGGCATTATGCTACCTGCAACTTCCCTGAAGGAATTAGAGGTGATAATGAGGAATTGACACCTCCAGTGTTATCATTGCTCCTTATTGACAATACGGAAAGTTATTCCTTATTTTTGGTTCAACCTGTATGTAATGCTGCCATGTTAAATGCAACAATGAGCAAATACACAACTGTATTCGAGAAAGCAAATCAAAAAGATTATAATGTATTTACTAGAATAAAAAAGCAAACGACATATACTGCAAAAATACAAAAAGCTATGTGTGCATTAAGGTTCTATCCTTTGGGCTGATGCAATTAGATAAATTGCCACTGGCAAATGAAATAATTAACAAAGTGGCCATTTTATACTGTACATGGAAATCTCTACTTACCTCTAGTGCTTTTAGATTGGTTGTGGTGTCTCAATGAGTTGCTCTGAAATAATAAGCTTGTTGTACTGTATTTGATTGGAGAACAGGCCTCAGGGAGGATTTCACTTTATTTTAGACACAAATATAATTTATTTAAGCTGTCTTGAATTGACCTTCCTTTACTGCTGAAGCTTCTTCCCACCAGCAGAGAGATGACTAGCATCCCAGTTGCATTTGTTGGTTTAATTATAGAAGACTGTTGACAGAGAAAACAATGTGTTGTATGCAGCTTATTAGGGATGGATGAACATGCACAGTTGGACAATACCTGATGACAGTGTGGCGATAAAGTGATCAATCCCTCACCACACATCCAGAAGGTGGGGGTTTGGCAGAAATTTTAGAACATGTAGGTGCCATTAGCTTTGAGAGGCAAGGCACAAGTTACCCCCCGACTTGGCATTGCCCCATCTTGATTAGAAGCCAGCCCTGGGGGTGGTGTTGAAGGATCTGTGTAAATCTGACTTGCCTTAAAGTAACTGTAAGCCATTAATATTTCATTAAAAATTGTAGTGGGTAGACAGTTTTGTACATAAAAATAATTTCCTAACTATAAAAATGACATTTATTCTTCTGTGTTTTATCGCCGTTCGGTACCCTGAAAAGTTTTATCAGTTTTTCAGTACTATACTGTTTATTCAAATCATATTCCACGATGACTTATGGTTATGTACTGTAGTTATTCTGTTGGAAGGGTGCCACATGAAATGGCTATACAGTTGAAAACAGCTGACATATAATGCAGCAATATGATGGCAACCAGTGGTTGTCCTTTGAAGGGAATTGCTAGCATGTGGCCATCACGTCACAGCTGTCGCCTAAGGGTCCCGGTAAGCCTCTGTGTTTGGGTATTTGTATCTTTGGAAGGAAAGCACAGCATGCTGTCATTGCCTTGTTGCGTTTATTCTGCCCTTGGAGGAGAGTACCTGCTTCTGGATGTAGTCTTTACATTGTGTCTGTATAATTTAATATATTAAACAATATTAATATTAATTTTGAACAATATATAAGCATCAATCATTTAAATCTGCAATAGGTGCAATATTCATTTAATAAGAAAAGAACACTTTTTAAATCTACATTTTATATTACCATTATTCATAATTAATTTACAGTTTAATTAATTTATAAAAATATCTTGCATCATGATAAAGTAACAACCAATTACTACTGAACATATTAAATTAGCAGAACATATATGTAGTCATGACTAACTTAATTTTCTAAAAAAAAAATTATATATAATGCTAAACACAGATTTTTGCTTAGAAGAGGCTGACTCATCTGTTATCAGAGAGAATTAATTAACTATAGCAATGCAGTTGGATTGAGTGAAGAATGTATTGACGTACTGAGAAATCCTTCTTCTATAAGACACTTCATTCCCCTCAACATAAAACTGACCACCAGCCATAGCTTTTTGTGCAGTGGGATCATTTCAACCTCTGCTGGCAAGAGTGCAGATGTAATCTTCATTGTCAAGAATGTCAGCAGTGTATGTGGGGAGAATTATGTTTCATCTCTATAAAATTGATATATTAAGACTATACACATTGTATGAAATAGCATGAGACCAGTAAAGATGAGAATATGCCAGTGTAAGATTACATCCATCCATCCATCCATCCATCCATCCATATAATCAATCAGTACTCTTGTTTATTTAGTATTCCAGGACCTGGATATGATGAGTACATTTTAAATGGTTAACATTAGGAGCTGGGCGAAATTAACTTTTTATGACAGAAATAAAAACACACTTTTACAACATGTTGTAAACATACTGCAGCAAAGCTTACTCTTTGCTATAGAGAGTGAAGGTATGCCAACAACAGGAGCTCAGCTCAATATTCAAAGCAGGCTGTTTATTAAGCAGCAGCACGGAAGCACACAAGTAGCAACCCATCACAGGTGCACGACAATTCGTCCTCCGACAGTTCGTCCCCTTGACAGTTCGTTCCCATGACAGTTCAACCCCCGCGACACTTTTTCCCCAGACAATCTGCCCCCCCCCCCCCGACAATTTGTTCCTATTACTAGATGCACATATTTTTTTTAGTCATAATATGTGAAAAATTGTTAATCGTTTACTTCAACAAGATAGTATTGTTTTTAGTGAGAGCAATGGGGGAGGGGGGGCTTTATGAATGTTACACTTCAGGTATTGATAATAAACTGGAAGAGCAACTCATGCCATGTTTTTTTTTGTTTGTTTGTTTGTTGCATCTTGTTTTTTAACCAGAGTGAGATGCAAAAGAGTCAGTAGTAAATGTGTGATTGAGATATAAATGTAAAATGGAGTGAGATGTAGGTCAGGTTTTTTAAACTGTGTCGTTTTTTTAAAGTGTTATCTGTTGGGCATGGTGAGAATGGGGTTTCATTAACTTGTACTGTAAAACAGAATGGAGGTGTTTAGTTCATTTGTCGGGATGAATTGTCATGGACCCATCAATCACAGGCAAATAATCACAGCAACACGGTTTTCCAATCTTGAATCCTCCACCCAGAACAGTGCGTAAGCTGTCATTTTTATAGCCCTCACAGACACACAATGTTGGAAAGTCACCATGTTCTCAACCAATCAGTGACCGCACAATTCCCACCCCCCCATGGCTCCTTCCTGTGCTGGGGAGATGACAAATCCGGTGCAAACATGGGCGAGCCAGTTCTTGCAGCAATGCCAGGTTTTTGTTTCTTGCTTGGCATCATTGATTAATTCTAAATCATCATTTAAATTTGTGGTTCAGGTCCAACTGGAACCATGTCTTTTGCTTGATAGTTTTGTGTCAGTTATTTTTATTTTTTTTGTCATTATTTTTTTAATTTGTAGATCATGTTGATAGCGTAACTATATGTGCCTGTTCGGTGTGAACAGCATGAAAAAACCACATTACACATTGGATTCTAAAGTGCACAGGTACCTCAAAAGTTATTCTAACGTGAAACCTATATTGTATTAATTTATTTATTTGTATTATTGAAAAGTGGATTCAATAATGAAACTCATACATATTGGAATGTCAATGCTTTAAGGCAAAACAGTGAAAAATGACTACACATGTCGTTTAGGACTTGGAAAACTGAAACTGCACCTTATCCCATTTGTCGTTCAACTTTACATATCATACATGTGTGTTATAAGGCTTTCTGTCTGAATGTTTATAGATTAGAAAGAGTGGCCCATTTTGTTTTTTGTTTTTCTTTAATGAGCCTCTTTCCATATACCAGATAAAGGCATGGGGTACCCGCTGTCCACTCACACTTTCCCTTATTGTTAAGAATACCTGTTTATTTAGGTCTTTACAACATAGTGGAAAATAGGTCACAGTATCATAATCTGAAGAAAATATACATTTGTTTGTTTATTTTATTTCTTATTACATCTGTAGGGCTTCTGTTTTTTGTATTTCATTAATTTATCATTTTCTGTGCTTATTTTTAGCTATTTTCAAATTTTATTTTATTTTATTTTTTTTTTTTTTTTTTTTGGGGGGGGGGGGGGTTTGCTTTATTAATACTGAATGAAATAATTGTTTTCGGTTACTTTCCAAAATACCCAACTGCATCTACACTGAGAATTATTTATTTATTTATTTATTTATTTATTTTTTTGGGTGCCCTTTTCCAAAAAGGGGGAGTTGTTCTTAAGGTAATGTCCATTTTTCCAGTGTGTGTTGGATATACATTGATTTCGTTGGGGCTGTTTTATTGCTTAAAACCAAAAATCAGAAGACCTATGAAAAATCCTACCCGACACCCAAACAAATCAACATTAGTGTAAAACGTATAATTTATAAAAGTGTCATTATGCAAGCAATCCATTTGTTCGAACAACATTTTCAGTAACATTTACAATGTCTCAGATGCAGCCAAAATTGGCATATCATAATCTTTATCCCTTAGGTGACCTTCTACAAAATTGAATTGATATAAATTAATTTAATAAGTACTATCAAAGGAACCAACACAAATATTTGTAGCTGCCAGCCACATGACTTGATTTGCATGAAAATTGTGAACTCAGGTGGGCTGAATAGCTTATTCCCATCATAAAATGTTTATGATCTTGTAGCTTTGTAGTATTTTTTTTTTGTATTATATTTATTTGTTATTTGCATTTTTTTTTTTTTTTTTTTTTGGCAACAGAAAAAGCTAGGGAAACAGGGTTTGAGGTGTAGTGCATTTTGAAAAGATTTTGAGGAGTATCACTGTCAAAATAAACTGATTTTGTAAGAAATGGGTTCTTAAGCCTTTTTAAAAAACTATTTTTCTGCTTACCCTGCTCAAAGGATGCACAGCTAAAGATATATTACCATCTTAAGTAACAAAGCCACACAAAGACCCCCGGTTTGTGTTACTGAAATTAAAAAACAACAGAGAGCTTCTGTGTCTTGAGATCCACCTCTTTCAGATATTCAAACTCAGCGATACATTGCATGATAACTGCCAGTGCAATGCACCAAGATAACAATAAACAGTCCTTTAAAAGCTATTTTGTCCCTGTAAGCACAGCCTAAATGATAGAAATGGACGGGTGCCAACATGAGGGTTTTGTTTTATTAGAACAAGATACTTTAACCTGAAGGTCACTTCTGTTCAGAAAACACACTTTCCATTTTCTTTAATTTAAAGCGTTTTCGCCCTTATCGTCTGCAATAACAGGCCTTTTTTTCTGATACAGGAAAGCAATCAGATTTATATTTGTAATAGAGATCAACAAATCCCAAACCTTTTAGTGGTTTATGATGACATTTTATGGAGAAAGTCAAAGCTAGGACAACCAAAACATTTATTGTGGTTTTAATTAACTTTCAACCGAGTGGATTATGCTGTGCCTATACGGTGCGATGCCAATCAGTAACAAATCAACAACTTAAGCTTGTTATTTAAAAAAAAAACATACATACAATGTCTTTTGAGAGATTAATTGGATACCGCCAGAAAAACGGAAATTACACAGGTGCTGTATTTTTTTTGCCTTGTTGCTTACACCCCACAGCGGTTTCATGAAACTAAAATAATTTAAAATAATATTGCTTTTATAACATGGAGGAATCGGTGACCTGCTGGGCTTGCCTGCATTCATGGTTTTAGAGCTTTCACCCTCATTTCACAGACAGGGGAGAGGTTGGAATCCGTAATGGCAGTGTGTCACATAACACTACCCGTTACTCTCTTCCCCCCCTGTAACCTCAGGATCGGCTGCAGCCAATCTATGATATCGGAGTCATGGCACCAACATAACTGGGTGGAGACTTGGCGCGAACCGCAAGCGAGTGTCTAACGGCAATCTAAGAGAGCCGGGCTCGTCTGCATTCATAGTGTTAGAGCTTTTACTGTCGCTGAAAGGGGACAGGACAGAATCCATAACGGCAGTGTATCACAAATCATTGCCCATTACACTCTCTAACCTATCAAAAGACTCCGTGAGAAGTAAACTCTTTGCCTTCTTGTTAGGTGTTCGCAATGTACGGAACAACACTTTCCAAAACAACATGACCCTTACAAGTTGGTGACATTGCAGAAACCAAATCCGCTAGCAATTTTAACAGCACTGCTGTATCCTAATCATTTTTATCCTTTTCTTCTGCCTGTTGTTGTTTCATTATTTAGTTCTCAATAGACAGTTTGCCCTACAAACTACATATTGCTTTCTAATTTTAGCGTCCGCACAATGAGCAGAGCTATCGGTAAGTGTTTGTCATGAGGTCCCCCACGACCTTGTACACAGTGCTGGGAGAATGATTAAAGATTAGGACAAAACACCATTTCCTTTTATACAGCAAGATAAATGACCCTGTTTGAAATTGTCTGAAATGGCTTATAGCAATTAGAGTGCTATGCAGCAGAAACAGTGTTACATGTACAAAAGGGAATAAACCACAGGAACATTTATTTAGCTAAAGCCCCTTCGGTGAGTGAAAAAATATAAATAAATAAATAAATAACAAAGCAATTTTGTGAGGCAAAAGCCTTGTATCTTGATTACAAAGAAATGGTATTGCTGACATCAGGATGGTGATAAAGTTCGACCTCACGAAACATGCCCTTAAGTCTGCATATTCACTGTTACCAGAGTGAAAGACTTGCCAGATGAGCTCTCAGGCAGCAGGCTGCATTGCCAGTCGAAGTATTGATAGAGGGTTGGTATGATTGATACAGGCCACCTCTATTGGTGTATCCTGTTTGCTTTCGGTGTGGGGATTACGAATACACATCAAGAAGTATTGAAATCTTTTGAGCAAACCTGGAATATCACCATTGATTCTCCTGTAATACAAGCAGTTTTCTTGTCGATCTGTCAAAGTGAAGATTGGACAAGATGACATTGATCAGAAGTCACCCAATGGAAAATGCCTCGCTCTAGTGATGATTTTCAGGAAATCGAAATGAAAGCAGTTTTCCCGAAGTCTTTTTGGAAAGGTGGTTTGATGCACTGGCTGAATAGTAAAATGCAAAGACCAAACATTTGGCTTACTTCAAAGCTTAACAACCCCCATGACATGCATCACATGTCCCATTAAAAGGCTGCCATTTCCTAAGTTGTATAAAGCATTTAGACTGTATTTTCTATTTGTTTTTTGAGACTGCATCATAATATTGTTGATATGGTTTGTCAGGAGACCTTAATTTGCATCTGATTATATTTGACTTTACTGCCTCAGATTCACTGGTTGACATGATGACTGTAGGTGGAGAAACATGGGATGACCACAGCAAGGTCCAATGTATATAATTTTACCCTTGTTGTTTCTAATGTACATTTATAAAGCCAATGGTTACTAATGCGTTGATAAATTAACCGGAACAGCCTACAACCTCTGCTTTCTGCACCTATAGAGTGCAGTCATTGCAGAGAGACATTAGGAATGTATAGATAAAAGCCTTTCTGCTTTGTTTGAACTAGTGTAAGCCTAATTTCCAGAGAGCATTAAAACCAGGCTGGGCAAGAGCCATTGTAAATGCCTTGTAGCAGTTTTTTTGCACAGCACTGAGCCCAGTGTTCTGATGCATGAAAATTGTTATGTTTCAGAACCTAAATGCATCAAAAAGACCAGAATGAATATGCTAACTAAAAATAAAATATTTAGATAAACACATTGATACTCCTAGCACACACAAGGGACATGGAGGAACACGAGGAGAGCTAGATATTCTACTCTGAATAATGCATGCCATGTTGGATTGGTGGTATTTTATTACACATGTATTGTGTGGGGGTACTTAATGCCCAGATTCAAACAGTATAAAATACGTTATTAAAACTGCATTTCCTAGTCAAAAAAAGTAAATTATTCAATGCATTTCTTTCTGCTGTAGTCCATTCTTAATTACCCATGTAGTTGAAAATATAGTCAATTGGTTTAATACTTTATATCTGTTAAATAATTGGTTTTGGACCTTTTTAATATTCCCTTCCTTATCAGTGCCTGAATGTCCTGTGTTATTAAAAGAGCATTACAGCTGGCCTATGTTAAATTACTTTTTCACTGAGCCAAGCTTAAGTTACTCACATATGTTCCTTTGAATGGCTAATTATTTTAAGCTTAGGGTCAGTAGTGGCAGTTCCAGAATTGTAGCTGTCTGTGAGACTTCCATCTAGCACTTTTTAAAATGTGGACAGCAAGTTAAGTTGTATATTGCCAACTATAAATACCACAGTATGCATAATCCCATGTTTGTTTATTAATTGCCATTGTTCTGTATTCAATTTACATAGTTCCAAGTAGGAAATGTGTATAGATAAGAATGTGTAAGAATTGTATGCGCTGCGTTTAGTATTGCTACATATTCTATCACTGAGTGTCTTTCTAGTTATAAATGATATATTGTTTGTTAAAGACAGACAGATATAGATAGTGTTCCTTTTTATTCAGGTTTTATTTATTTTAATACACTGCATATACACAGCAGTTTGAAAAGTTACTGAAACATATCCAGAATATTACGCTTTGGTGTATTTTTTTTTTTAATGGACATCTGAAAGCCATGGCTTGTATGTCAGATTTTTTTTATTATAATTAAATTTTTTGCCTCAGTAACTTTCAACTTCACCCAGTAGCTGTTGTGTTGAAAAATAACTATACGTTACATTTACTATATATAATATGATATAGTCACAGACAACTTCTAATGCTTTAAAATAGAACATGGAAATGACTCATATTTTACTAGGTCTAACTCTACAGTCATAATAGGCTTAATCTGTTTAAACACAACTACAGGTTTGTAGAGAGCTCTGAATTTAACAAGACAGGTGGCTCTTTTAATTGAATAGTGGCAGTGACAGGAAAATTTGTTCTCAATCTAGAGCCCCTTTCACACTGGCACTTCTACCCGGGTTCTGGCTACCCGGGTCGCAATCCTGCGTAGTGAGAAACCATGTACCTGGGTAGAACCCGGGTTGAGCGAGACAAGATGCATGGCGGCCGTTCGTAAGCCGACGAAATAACAAACAGCCACGCCTGCATGAAGGTTTCACTTCCGCAAGGAACGTTTCTGTTTATTCTGTTTAGCCATAGTTTTGTTGCTTGAGACACACCATGAGCCAGATTGCAGCAGGGATGAAGAAACATTTGCTCTAATCAGAGAAGCTTGGATGGAAGCATCCATAACAAGCTGCTTCCAGGGCAATGATACACGCATTATGTATTTGCTTCTGTCACCCAGGTCGACCCTGCTTTATCAAAAGCAGTGTGAGATCGCGCAGCCAATCCACATGGCACCGGGTCCTCATCCTGGTAGGTTCCGACCACGGTAGAGCATGCTAGTGTGAAAGGGGCTTTGGTTTGCAAATACTCTTGTGTTTCTATGTCATTTATAGCCAAAAGAGAAATCATCTCTAATTGAGATGCTCAGGATTGAGCTACTTTGTGTCTTACCCAGTGCACACAGTAGGATGCTAATGGCCTAGCTGATTCTGTCCATTATCCTACAGTATAGCCGAGCTGTAGTAAATATTGTGCATTAATTAATTACATTTGCATAGCCAGTGTGAGCTTCAAAACAAACCGTTTACAAACAGCATTACAATGCAGTGGATTCAAAACCACTCTCTATCTCTCTGTAACCTGGGATAATATTTGTGATACGTGATCAAAGTGACAGTGTTTCAAATGAATTATCTTGGTATCTAGGTGCTGTTCAGGTAGCAATGGTAAGGAAGGGTTTTGCTCAAGGCAAAGATCACACCATCCAAGATGCTGGCAACCTGTGAGCCCCTGCGTTGCCTCTCTGATGAAACATCAAATCCTTACAATGTATTTTTGAATTTATAATGCCTGCAAAGCTGGCCTTGCTGGCAAAAGCATATCCAGACACCTCTGAAGGACCCATCTGGCTTTGGTTACCAATTAAATCAAAAGTATAGAACAATCCAGGAATCATTTTGCAGCATTGCCAGACTTTGTTCAAATTAATCCTTGGCCTGGAAGACATGGCAAGTGAGTGAGTTAAGCTCCTCAACCCCACAGATCACAGCCCCTCAAAGGCTCAGTACATTTGTTTAACACTGTTGGAAACCTGAGCTTCATCCCTTCCAGAGCCAAGCAGGCTCTGTGGATAGATAGGCCCCATTTTATTAGTGCCACTAAAATGTTTCCTGTGATTGTTTGTTTATTAACAGTTCACAAAGCCCTCCTTAAATAAATAAATAAATAAATAAATAAATAATAGTAATATGTTTACTCATTATGTTGTTAGTTATTTACATTTCCAAGATACATATATCCTCACATATACTGCATCTACTACATATATGGATACGTAATAAATCTTGATATAACCTTTCAAATATAATTTCTGATTCGACATTAGAGGCTTTGTCCCATTACTGATGCCATACGAATATTGAAATTAATTGTTCATATATGACTCCTGTAGGTATGTAATGTTATGAAAGGTTGTCCAATACTAAAGACTGCTAACTAATCAATATATTTTACCAAAATAACAAGATCATATAACTTAAAAGCTCACTTTTCTTTGCATCACAAGATTTTTCTTTTTTTTTTAGATATGTTGAACGATAACTCCCCATATACAATGGACAACCACAAATGATTTGTCATATTATTAATCAGCCTATCAAAAACATAATTTAAAAAAAAAAAACTTGCTACTTTGACCGTACAGTTAGTATTCGTTGTGTTGGTAAAGTACAAAATAAAGTTTTTGCTCAATTACACGATAAAAACAGGTTCTTTAGCCTCTATTTCGTATTGCAAAAGCAAAAAAGTCCCATACAGTAACCATAGAAACACATTGCAAGTGTGATTTATTTTTTTTTTTTTAGAGCTTCATTTATTAAGTGTTTTATACATTCTCAAGCCGGTCTCCCTCATCAGTGGTCTAATCATTCTTTCAAATTACAGCAATTTAGTTGTAGCTACCTAATTAAAAACCTAATGTAATAGACATTTGTTGGAATTAATGCTGGTAGGCCTTACTGTTGACGAATCAATACAGTACTTGGCAGTGGGTACAGAGAAAACGTTTTGCATGAAAGGCATTTACAATTAGAAAAAGACAGCAATCATCATCAAAAAAAAAAAAAAAAAAAAACACAGTTCATACATTTCAGTAGCTGTGAATTTATTTTGGTATCCGGCATTTAGAGTCTGGCCATTCTTATCTGTTTACCCTCAATTGTACAGTATTATTGGCAGAATACAATGCTGTGGGAGGCTTTTTAATCTAAAAGTCTTGGTTAGATACTGTGGTGTATTAACATCGCAGTCAAGGCTCTCTCTCTCTCTCTCTCTCTCTCTCTCTCTCTCTCTCTGTGTGGCTGTGCAGTGGGTGGCCATTTTGGCTCCAGGCTTTTTCCCTATACCCTTGAGCCAAGATGGCTGCCAGCCGCAATGTGCAGGGCCGCCTTCTTTAAATTACAACCATTGTCTTGTGCCAGTACAGTAATCCATCGTGTATCCGCCCTAACCGTTTATCAGTCATGATCACTCTCTTCAGCAACATTAATTTATTATTGAACAGAGAAGATTAGTTCAGAGATTTTGTAGATCCTACCAAAGTTTTTGTACACTGTGTTGTATGTGCTCTGTGTGCAACCATTGGTGGTAGTGTCACGTGAGCTCTTCAGTGTGTTGATATGTAAATAAATCCTGATAGCCTGTGGAGCATCTCAACTTCAGCCTCTATCTCGATCTCCTGCCTGTCACTCAGCAGCGAATGCAAGCATCCACACAGCAGATAGCTTCTCAGTCACAAGCATTAACACCCTGTATCTTTCTAAACAAGGGATTTAGGGGAGCTCACTAATAAAAGCTGAATCTCAAAACAAGAATTGTGTGAATGTAATTGTTACAGCTGTGTATAATGGTATTTAAAACAGGATTCATTTATCAGTCTTTTTACATATCTGCCCTTGCTCTGGTCCCATCGAAATCAGACATGCAATGAATTACTGTATAGCTGTGCCAGCAGGATGTGTCACAAAATGTGAATTACAAGAAAAACATGGCTGATACCCTATTTCTTGTCAGGTGGTATCTAGTAATATTATTTGATATTAGATTTAGATCAATTACTAGTGCACTTAAATCTACAAATTGGGTAAAACTTTATTAATTACAAAAGGATACTCTCAATACCATTAGATCCAACATATAACAACATGATTGGTAAATATTTTAAAAAATTGATGTAGGGCGTATCTTATAAATTTCCAGACAGTAATAAAGCTCAGTCTAATTACAAAAGAACCACTATCTTATTAATTATATCATTCTCATATCTCCAAACAGTGAACCAAAGTTTTTCTGTTTTCTTTTGTTTATGAGATTTATATATATAAATATATACACACACATATTGCATAGTGTCAGTTTTATTTTTTGTGTCATTCTTGACGGACTCTCTGTACATAAGCATAGTGCGATAAAACAAAAATACCATATCTAAATGAATGTAGTCTGTGCATCTGTAATTGAATGTGTGAATTAGACTATAACATTATGTGGTGTTCCTTTGAAAGAAGTGTGCAAACATGAATGTCTAGTACTTTTCAAAGTGGATTTAAATAAAAGCACTGTCCTTGTTAATACATCTCAAGAGACACCATTAACATATTCATATCAAATTCCTTTCATTTTAAAAATATGCTCCAGATTGGGTAATTATAGAGTTAGAATTGACACGTGTCTTGTAATGATACAAGACCTGAATTCGTATTTCTAAAGGCAATGAATAAATAAACATTTGACCTATTACCACTTGCACATCTCATCTTTTTTCCACAATAAGCCCATGACTGATTAGTGTCAGCCATTTGAACTCCCCATAGCACAATACAGTGTTTGATAGGAAAGCACAAAGGTTACACACGGATGTGTTTGCTTTGAGAAGCTCTATCTCTGCAGTAAACAAATAACCAGAATCTGCTCATACTTTAGTATTCTGTGATGGGAGGTAGATGTGTTTTTAGTGAGCAACTGCCTCTGAATGCGTTTTTCTTTTTTTTTTTTTTTTTCCCCATAATCGTAGAAACTAGGCTAAAGCAAAGTTGCAGAAACATTATAACAATTCTAGCTATACGAGGGTGAAAAAGTGTCATTTTTAATAAAGTTCCACATCCTACACTGACATGCTTATTTAAGGGTTATTAGATATGAGTTCCTTGCTAGTTGTATTGTTTTCTCCGTGTATAATATAATTATTGCAGCATTATGAGACTTGGGTATAATTTATTGGGCATACAATAATACAATCTCTGCTTGGAACCCACATGGTAGGGGGTGTAATTATTTCTCTCTCTCTTGATGCTGTCAGTATGCAGTAAATCTCTACGCAGGCTGAATTTCTGAATTAGTTGGGTAAGGATCAGTGGCTTAGTGTAGTGTGCAAGGTTTCTAGATAGGCTTTGGGGAAGATCCACAAATTTAACGTAATCATTAAAGCCTATCCAACATTTCTTTTTCTTCCTAATTACATTTCTTCTTTTCTTTTCATTCTGTAAAAAGAAAAAACCTTTTTCAGCTTTTTAGCTGTGAACATCAAGTGGAAGTGGCATTCACATTCTCTTTGTCCTTCTACAGCTTTTTTTTTTTTTTTTTTTTTTGTGGTCTCTTAATTAAAACAAGTGTGTGTGTAATATCCTGTCAGGGAACAAGACAGTATATGACCACAGTGCCTCAGCAGATAGCTGGTACAGTTCCTTCATTAGAGGCAGCCCAACCACTGTGATTCTCTTTCACTGTATTTGTGTCATATGAACATCCATAGGAAATGGAAAGCCAAAGCATGATAAGAAATGCATGCACACTCAGACTGCCTAGCTTTCTAGTCAGGAGATGTTGCAGTCACTGTGAGTTATACTCACGTTTAAGAACTTCTTGGTATTGGTTTTGATAATAGTTATTCAAAACGATGTATTTCTTGTCATATTTTGCATTGTTATGGCTTCAAACAGAGTTTAATACAGATACTTGAGGGTATTAAAGTGTGGTTCTTTCTATATATTTTACGAATTTCATCTTTGTGCAGAACATTGTCATGTGTTATATTTTTTTTAAATTCAAGCCCACACATAATGGGGATGATATAAATGGCACTGCCATGGCTACTTTCAAAGACTAATGTAGCAGTGACCTACACAATCATAGAACCTTGTCAGCTGATGAGAACATATAACTGCAGGTTGAGATATTAAAAAAAAAAGAAAAGAAAACTGAAAGGGTGAGTGACAAGAAAGCCAAACCCAGCCCATTTTTAACTGATAACTCTTGTGCAACATTATTGAATCCCTGAATCTCTAAGCATGTTAATTGGCTGTGGTCATTTCAAGCCTGTTACTTCATCTATTTATTTTTTATTTTTAACAAAAAAAGGCCTTCCAAGTCACAGCAAAAGGAAGGGTAGATTTCACTTTGTAGCCCACTGGTGACATTTTCATTTTAGAATTCCAAGGACCGCCAACTGCAGAAATTGATTGAATTGTTCATTTGGTTCAAGTAGTGTCTTACACTTGACAAAATTAGGATAGGGCCAATGGAGTAAGCCTGTAATTATGATGGGATTTAATAAGGAAATAGCACCATTTTATTAGAGGAAAATAAGATAAAATATGTAATTAATAGTATTACTAATGCACGATACTATTATTAAACTTATTTATTTCGTAAAAAAAAAAAAAAACTAAACTAAACTGCAGGCTTAGAAGAGCACTCCAATCGCGGTCAGCTGCCACGCGGTAGAGCCTTCATCAGCGGATACTATCACTTAAATATAGTTCCAAGCATTCTTCTGATAGCTTTAGTATTTAACTTGTCATCCTTCTATAATTTACATGTGCAAGAAGGTGGTCATTCCCTGTCAAAAACAATAATAAAAAGAGTAGAATAATGATGTTGAGTCTATTTAAAACATTGAGTTTAGAATTTATTCAACTACTGGGAAGAAGCACTTGTCAAAACAGGATACTGATTTTTGAACAAATGTTTCCCGGAGGCTTGTATTGTTTGTTTGTTTTTTTGTTTTGTTTTCTTTTGTTTTTGTAAATCCTGTAAACTTAGCATGGGAGTTCTATCTATGTTATTTACATATATTTTAGATTTAGATAAATGGAAAATAGTTAAATAAATAATTTCATATTTCTAGTAAGCAGGCCACTGTTGTAGTATAGGAAAAGTAATTCCACCCAAAACAATAGACAACATTTTGTTGTTGTTGTTTTTGTTTGTTTTGTTTTTCTCACAACAAAACACTGAAACTATTTAACTAGCTATCCTACGGTAGTCGTTCTGTAAAGATACCGAAAGAGTTTAGAAATATCAAATTCGTACACATACATAAAAAGCCAAAAGCAAGTCGTTTTGACAGGGACAGCCATTTTCACACTTTGTAAAGCTATACACAAAGCACCCGTCGACCTTATCAATGTAGAATGCTGCGTTTGTATTTTTCAGTAAACTTGAAAGTACCACAATCATCTTTCTGGTCCAAGTATACTGGAAATGCAAGCCATGCTGAAACATAACATTGGCAGGTCCTTCGTATAGTTTTGAAAATGTTGTATGAAATCAATAAACCCAGATCGAGATTTCTTAAGATGTTTGATGCATTAAATAATATGTAATTTCTCAAGGCCCCAAAATAAATTGAAAGGATTTTGGTGGATTTGCTTATCAGTCAGTCACCATTAAGCATTACATTTCCAGAGTTTTGGAAAGCGCATTGAAACTAGTTAATCTCCAGTTGTTCAATATTAAAGTTTTCCCTCACTGTCAGGCCAGTTTGAGCAATGAAGAGATTAATCCCTTGGTAACAGATGGATGTTAAAGGCTTAAGCATAGCAGAAACAAGTTTTCACATTGTTGTTACATGGATTAGTCCATTTCCCCAGAACAAAACCCATCTTGTTGGTTGATATCATAGCCAACGTGGCAAAGGTCACAAAATGCATTGTGACAATAAAACTTATAAATTCCATCATTCACTTTATTAAACATTCTAAAGGAAAGCCGCCATGTTGGTTGTCCCCTCGTTTGTTGAGAGATTACCATTTCAGATTAAGTGCATCTGTAATTCACTATAATTCAGTTTATCTTTAAAATAATAGTGAATTACATGTTCTGTATCTGATCTACACTTAACCCCTTTTAAGTTGGGCAAATACTTTTGCCATTCAAATGAATAATATGTGTTTACTGGAAAGATAAAATAAAGAAAAATAAAAAAAAATAAAAAACAGTGCAATACCAAAAACATACCCAAAGTTTGGGAAATTATTGCTCAATGTGCTGGGCAGCTGGAGAACAGTATTTTATCACGCCGCCAAATTTATGAGTCTTTCTTCTATTTGAAGTGTGAATTTCATCATTCTGTGTGTTATTTATAATTCCATAAGGCTGTTCTATGACAGTACTTATTTTATCCTCATCCTAATCTGCTCCTATAAAGACATGCCAGAGTACTGCAGTGAAAAATGATGGGACTGTTTGCTGTGCACACACCAAGTAAGAGAAAACAGAAATAAATCAGAATTGTGGGCTACTGAGGTGAGGAGATAATCTTCAAATGTGCAAGAATCAAGTTTTTCCTTTCAATAGAGGTGATCTATAGTAATGAAAATCCATGCAAACAATCAGGAGGAGAAGATTGAAGTGGCACTTGCGGTGAATAATTTGAGCAAGGAACCTGAATTTGGCAAACAGTTTATCTACGATAATATTATCAGTTATTTTATTTTATGAAAACACATGGCGTTTAATCCAGTTTATTTACCAATTAAAATATGTTTAATTCACTGCAGTTATGTCAGAAAATGTTTTGACTAGTGCTGGAGTGAGTGTTTTTTTTTATATTATCACAAGTAGGCACCACTTTTAGGGGAAGAAACAACCAAAAAAAACCTGCTGCTACCCTTTAGAACAATATGATTAGAAATTATTCTAAAACATTCTTGGATTATATGTTTTAAATGCCAGTATACTATTGCTTGCATAGTGGAGTCATGCATAAAGGAAAAGGATCACGAAACCAGCAGTCATTTAATTACAGCCTACTAGACATTATTTCATTCTTATAATACTAAAACATTACAGCAGCATTTCATTTTCACAAAATCCTTTCTATAATAAAATGTCAAACAGTATACAATGGAGAAGTAGAGGGAAAGCAAAACTGGCATTTTCTTTAAATGCGACTGAAGGTTCTTAAGAACAGCTCCAGTAAACAAAAAAGCCATTTACCTTAAGACAGAAGTTATAAATAGAATTAAGTAAAGTAAATGGAGTCCCATGGAGTAAATAGAAAAACGCACATATACAGGGCTGAATCAGTAGCTCCAATATTTTTGGGAGGGTGTATTAAACCAGAGGTATGAGTTTCTAATACCATGTGGAAACTTGATCAGCATGATATTTCATTCCCATTGTTATGTAGTGAGAAATAGAAACATTTGCTCACATAACTTTGCATGGTGCAGCAGAATACAAATAATTTTGCATCAAAGAAATGGGTGGTTGAATAGTACCTAAAATGTACAGTTGAAATGTACATTTTATTTTTTGCAATCCAGTCTGTACACCACATAGTCTTTTTTTTTTTCCTTCATCTAATTGGACACTAGTTGGGTGTCCCTCTTCCTGGTTTCCATCCAATAATTTTAATTGTATCACCGGCACCCTTTTACAAAAATATTTAAAACAATTCTGGCGACTGTAATACAATGTATACCTACAACTGCATGAACCACTACAGTACAAATTTCAGCATGAACCACTACTGTCACCCTATGCATTATTTCTTTAATAGACACTAGATATACCCTAATGGTGCTGGCTGTACTATGACACTATTGTCTCTCCCTTCTGGGAGCAGTCTGCTGTAGGAGTGTGTGAATATGTTCTTCTTCAGTTATTGCAGTCAAAAGCAGAAACTCTCCATTATTGACTGTAATATCAGAGATTCAGCCCTCTCTACTACCCACCCTTTTCCTTAACACACCACGTATAAATCCTTTGCAGCGAATGGCTCTTAAAGGTCAGGAGAAGCCACTGTATTGAAAATTATTGATGGATCCCATTACCACAGTCATCTTGCATCAAGGTGCACGCTACTTTCAAAACCCTGCATTTGTCAGTCCTAAGGGATAACTCACCTACATGTTTTGTCTCTGGGTCTCTTACTCTGTATACAGCATAAAGTCAACATGGCCACTTTTAAAAAATAACGTTCATCACAATGCAATGGGCATTCTAAGATGATGCTGAAACTGTATTCCAGAGGGACAGTCAACACCTTGATGGCATCTTTTATTTTAGCAGCATTTTTATATATATACAGATAGTTTAATAATAGTTCTTATTTTTTGTCACCACACAGACTACAGATGATATTGTTTCCTCCGCGGAATGCTCCAGCGATGATGAGGATCTCGATGAGTGTGACACAGGTCATCCAGGTGGGATAGGTTGGTTTACTTTTGCTTGCTTTGTTTTATTTTATTTTAATTTGCAGCAAAGGATATTATCCTTAAAGCATCAGCTCCCATGGACCCACATATTAACATATTAAGTGTATACACACACACACACACACACACACACATACACACACACACACACACATATATATATATATATATATATATATATATATATATATATATATATATATATATATAGAACAATCCAATACTTCAAATAAATCAAACTGTTACATACTTCTGATCTAGCAATTTATGAATTTTAAACACATTACAAATTGGAATTATGGTATGTGCTTCTCTGGGGGTTTCTTTTCAAGGGTGCATTATAAATTTAAAGTAGGACAACACATTGTAAACAGTTTTAATCCCACTTATTTGTTATACAAACATATAATAAAGCTATACTTGTCCATGGGATTCACAAAGTGGTTAACATGATAATATATTGATACTAATTTTGTTCTCTCAGCATTGCAATGAGAGCTAAACATCTTTAAGCACACAAAGTCCAAAATTAGTATTAAACGGTATTATGTTTTCTGCATTGATGCTTCAAAATGTATCGTATTTGAAGTTTTTTTTTTTTTTTTTTTTTTATGCCATGTGGTATTGACTTGCATTTTTAACCAAAGATACATTTTGAGTTTTTTTTTTTTTTTGTTTGTTTTTTTTTTATTGCTTTTGGCAAAATTATGATGTGATATCTAGCAGCATAACTGCAATTGATCTAGTTACTGTTGTAAGTTTTTTAAAGGCTTGTCTTAAGTTAAACATTTTAATAGAGAACAGATATCATCGAATTTCTGTGTACAAAGTTTTTTATATTTTTTTTGTTCATACATTTTTAAGGTAAAAGTGTATCATTACTGCTCATTTTGAAATGAAAATATGAAGTGTATAATGTAGAGACAAATATAGGTTTTAAACACTTACTCTGAGATTACACTTTTTTTGGGGCAGAACTTGGGTTCTTTTAGGCTGATGTAGTTATTAAC